>NC_137977.1:53438046-53568046 GCF_963924665.1 Micromys minutus
GACTGTGTCTAAAAACAGCAGTAACAGCTACTGTCCCTTTAATGTGTCTGGAGATGGAGCTGGGGGTGGGTAAGTGGGTAAGATGAATAGAAAGAAATTGACTTATTACATATGGATTTATTTATGATCTATTTATGAAATAGACTTGAAGTACTTTAGTTTTTAATTTGTTAAGTTCTTAACATTTTGGGGGGCGTAAACATAAAAGGAAAGGTGTTTGCTCAGGAGCCCAAGGCGGAGTTCTCAGCACAAAGGAGATTGGTTTGCCTCAGAGGGATAGAGGGCAGGAATAGGGGACAAAGACAGGAAACAGGAGCTAAGGGAGAAGGGGAAGGGAACAAGAGAGAGGGGGCAGGGATGCTTGTCCCATAGGGACCAAGGGCTGCCTCTGGATAAAGAAGACAGATGTGGCCCATAGGAAAAGGACTGTTTATAAAGGTAATATGGGACATCCTGTGTTTGGATGAGGTGTTTATTTTTAATTGGCCACGTTAATTAGGGTAGCCAAAGGGGGCTTTGGAATGCTGGGCTTCTCTACTTTGATAGATGGACCTTGGTGATCAGTTCTGGAGGAGGAAGTGGACAAATAGGGGAGTGCTCCTTGGCTGCCAGCTTTAGGAATGTCATCTAAGGGTCTTAGCAAGGCAGAAGGAATGGGGAGAAGGGCCAGGCCGGCCAGAACCGTGTTCGCCTTGTTCGCTGTGCTCGGAGCTGGCCAGAGTCCCTTCCGAAAGTAAGAATACTAAGTTTTGCAAACTGGCACATTTATAAACTGTATCTGGATACATTACTTAGCCATCACTTGGCCATCCATTGAGGACTAATTGTAGTTCCTTGAATAAGAACACATTTCATGAAGTTTTTGTGTTAAGGCCTCTGAGATAGGAACCTTCATTAAGCAAAGTGATGAGAAACTAGAGTCTGGTTAAGTAGAATTAAAAAAATATATCACGGGGGGGGGCAGCGAACTGATGGGTATTAATTTAATTTAAGCATTAAAATATCGGAACCAAAAATACGGCTTCGCCTTAATAACTCAGATCTACAGCTTCTACTTTTATAAAAAGCTATCCTGTGGATTTATGTTCGAATTTTATTTATGTTCTGGCATAGAAAGTCTGTCCTTTGGTTTAAGTCTCCAGATGCTAAAAATCATAATTTCATTAACTGTCACCAAGCAGGATGGGGGGTGTTGTTCTCTGTGTCTTTAGGCACTATTAGGAGGGAGACTAGGTTGAAAACTGGGCAAAGAAGTGTAAAGGAAGAAAGAGCAGGAAGTAAAGAGCTCAGGCAGCCTGTAGTGCTGGGTGGAACTGGGCCCTCTGGCTCCTGGGATGATATCTTGCCTACAAAACTGATTTCTCTATTTTAAAAAAATTTACTCCTTCTTCTGGAAACACACCTCTAACAAAAGCACAAGGAGAATCTCTGGGAACATGGCCACCATTGGACAGGAACAGGGGGTGCTTGGGGAGTGTCTGCTGGAGGCTGATGCTTATCCCAGTTGGCCCCTGACTAGCTGCATGGCACCGGGCTCCACCGCGCTCTGGTCACAGGAGCATCTCCCCTTCAGGCTGTTGAAAACTAACTTTGAATGGTGAAAGTGCTCTGTGAGTGTGAGGTACATTCTCTACTTGTTTTGGTTTTTTTTTTTTTTTTTAAAGATGGGGATAAATTTCTTCCCTCTATAATACCCGCCCCCCCTTTCGACTTGCTTGATTGTTTGGTCACTCTAAGTCTTTGTATGCATGCTCTTCACTGGGCTCAGTTCAGTCAGCGAAATCCATCCCACAACCACTCTCTCCCTTTGAGGACTTAGCAAGTACCTGTAGTCAGAGGCCTTGGTACCATCTTTCTCTTTTTTGCTTCCCTGATGCCTTTGCTTTTCCCCCAAAGAGCTGAGATTAGACAAAGGCACCAAAGTCAGTCAACTTGGCTGTGCCTATGAGTTATGATGTGTGTGTGTGTGTGTGTGTGTGTGTGTAAATTTGACAGATAGGGTGAATTGGATTCCTGTGTCTTATTTATTCAGCCGTGTTTTGTCCCTAATCACCAGAGATTACAGCAAGGCTGGCTGGACTTTGGAAAGGATTTATGGTCATTTTAAAGGAAGGTAAAGGGACATACATTTGATTAACATTTTCTCAGTTCTTGAGGATTTATTTTGCCAATTTTAAAAAATATTTCAGAGTTTGGGGAGGAAAATGAGATCTCCAAATTTGTAAGACCTGTACCAATATTTTGGAACCCCCTTCTCTGGAAAGAGAATTACTATTTGCCTTAAATGATGTTGATTTTGATTTAAGTCTCAGAGTCTCTGTAATTTGAAAAAAAACAGTATTTGAGATAAATAATCAGAAGTTAAGGCATTTTTGTCGTAATTTAATTTTTTTTATTTCTTTCTAGAAAAAAAATTGCTCAATGTAACATAAGTTGGGCCCACTCGAGTGGGGGGCATACATATGTTACCCGGTCTGCCAGGCTCACCACCAATTGGAGTGTTAGCTATTTATAAATTCAAGGTTGACTGAAACTATCTCGACAACACACAGCACTCCCTCCTTAATAGAAGAAGATGCACGGGTAGGTGTGGGGCACGAATGTTTAACAAGCATTTTCCGGTACTGAAATATGGATGGGGAGAGGCAACGTATGGTGGGATAGTTGAGGCTGTAGCTGGCTGGGTGAAAAGACCACAGGGAAAGGAAGATTGCTGAATCCACGGCTTCATTTGGGGGGCTCACTAACTTGGAAAGAAAGGGGAGGAGCATGACAGGGAAGGGAGAAATGTGGCTCTCCTCCCATGATGACAAATTAAAAGACAGGATTATTTCTGACGCTAGGTGGACTCCTTTCTAGTGGGGTATTGAGCACTGGTTCTCATGCCGTGACCTAATGCTGTGGCCCTTTAATACAGCCAGTGTTTCCCTTTGTGGTGATCCCCAACAATAAAATTATTATTATCCATCACTTGAACCTTGTTACTGTTATGATCATTATGTAAATATTTTTCTAGATAGAGGTTTGCCAAAGGGGTTGTTACCCACAAGTTGAGAACCAAAGGTATAGAGGGACTCCCCTGTAATTGTCATTCTCCTTGTCTGAGTTCCTCTGTGACTGGAAAATAGAAAGACAAAGAGAATAACTTTGTTTCTTTCCCCAGAGATCTAGCAGCAAGAGATGAGAGAAGGCACATTTAGGTAGGCCACCTTTTAAAAATAGAATATATTGCCATGAGTTATGGAGCCAAAATTCCAGTGCCAGAAATGAGAGCTGTAAGCTTGGGAGACTTCCGAGGTCCCCAAGATATCTAGGCTCATGCCATTCATGTTGATTGCCCAACAGAACTTGTTGATAAGGTCCTATTGCTTGAAGACACCACTGCCTTCATCATAAGATACAGTGGACGTGAGTTAGAAGTGATCTGTAAGGTACTTCTTTGCTGATAGCTTTTATAGTGTCAAAAAGTGCTGCACAGGCTTCTCGGAGAGAAACTGTATAAAGATTAGTCTTCCACAGTTGTAAACCCTATGAACTATAATACTATCTTGTAAGGCATGCTGTACCCATTGGTACAGTAGTAGCATGCCTTATGTGTTACAAAGGTAACAAACCGTTCTTTGGTTTGATTTGAGACTTGCTTCAGTGGAAGCAATTTATTTGCTCACTGTTTAATTGTTTAAAAAGGGTTGGTGTGAATAGGCTTGCGTGCATGGTCATGCACCATGGTGATACATTACCCATTGGATGCCTCTGGAACTGGGGTTTCAGAGAGTGATCAGCCATGTAGGTGTTGGGAATGTTGGTTCAAACCCAGATCTTCTGGAAGAGAAGGTAGTACTTTAAATCATTGAATCATGTTTCCAGACCCTCATACTATACTACTGAAAAATCGTCTGCTATATATATGGCTTGAAATTGTAAGGGAAGGTAGTGTAAATATAGTTGTAGTGAGAGAGAACTGACATCAAAGGGACAAAGCCCACAAGGGATGATGTGGGAGGTCTGGAGAGAGCTGTCACACCACTTAGAAGAGCCTGTTTTTCCTTACGCAACTGGAGAGCTTTAGGCCTTTCTCTGCAAATTACTGATCAGTTACTGGATTAATTATGTGATTAGTAGTTTGGCATTTTTCCTTATGATGGACCTCAAATACAGAAGAACTGCGTGTATGCTTTTGCTAATTACTAATCTCTCTTTAACCACGGGAACACATTTCAAAAAGTACTGGGGACAGTTTGGGATGGTGGTGGAAAAGGACTAGTGGGAGGGGAAGGAGATGGCAAGAAGTAGGGACAGTGATGAGCAAAGTGTACTGAATGCATATGTACTGAAGTGTCATAGTGAAAGCCATTGTCTTCTATGATACCTAAAGATTAGTAAAAGAAAATATGCATGGTGAGTAAATAATCTAGTTCAGAGATGTGTGCTAGGTACTCACTAATGTCACCCAAGATTATGAAGTGCACAGCAATTCAAGAGTTGAGGAAGAGCTGTAGGTTTCAGGCATGAATAATCCTTTCATTACTCTTGTGTGAACATCAACACATTGACTGTTTTCTCAATGTCAAAGGAAGAATCAGGAGAAGTAGACATCTCTGCTGCCATTTGGTTTCTTTAGCAAATTCTCGTGCTAAGAGCATCATTGTGGATTGGTATTTTTCTCTACATCGGACCAGATTTATGAATCTCCCTTAAGTGACCTTGAGGGAATAGTCTTCTTAAAAATGATTTACATCTCTGCTTAGCAATAAAATGAAACATGTGAACTTATTTATTAGGGGTTGGAGAGATAGTTGTACAAGGATAAGGACTTAAGTTTGGGCTTTAGAACACATGTGAAGTTGTATTCGGCAGTGTGTGCTTGTAATACTGGAGAGCTGAAGAGGTGGGCACAAAAGGATACTTAGGGGTTCTTGGCCAGCTAGTCTTGCAAAACCAGGGAGTTCCATGTTCAGTGGTAGACTCTGTCTTCAAAAAGAAGGTGACAAGTGACCAAGAAAGACATGATGATCCATGGTTTTCATCCACACATGCATACATGTTCTATGTGTTTATATACACATAAGCACCCACTATTTATTAAAGGTTAATTAATCGCAGTGATTTTGTTTAGAAATGATATATTCCATTGCCAGTAAAATGAATGTAGGGTTTCTGGCTGGGTTGCTTAGGGATTTGAAAATAGAATTCGATTGCTGCCTATTGACGACTTATGTTTGAGGGATGCAGGTTGCCATCTTTTTTCCTGTAATGACAAAAGGCAGCCAATATTATTTCTAAGCTCAAAGACCAACAGCCTTGTCTTCCTCTTCCTTCTCTTTTTTTCCCTTTGAGACAGAGTCTAATGTAGCTCAGTCTAGCCTTAGACTCGCTGTATAACAGGCCGGCCTTGAACTCCTGTTCGTCCTGCTGGGATTACAGAACCACAGTCAGTTCATGGAATGCTGAGAATCAAACCCAAGGCTTCATGTGTGCTGGGCATCATTCTCCAAATTGTCTCCTCAATTAAAGAACCTATCTCTTATTCTGAAGACCCAGCAAATATCACCTCACCTTGGTAAGTCAGCAAAAACACTCCCCTGGTTTTCCAGGAGTTAAATCACAGCCTGACAGGTAAGCAAGACTATAGTTCCAAGTTATCCAAATGTGGGGAGGACTTCCAAGATGGAGTAAAAAAATACAATCAAAGAACTAGGCCCTTCTAAGGAGAATACAGCCAAAGGCCCACCTAAACAGAGCAACAGAGGACAAACTCACACGGACAGAAATACTTAACTTTTGGCTGGAGAATAGGCAAACACCGACGTTAAATATGTCCCAGTCAGGAGGCAAATAAGCCTTACGGAATGTGTTTGAGTTATACAGCACTTTCAACATCATTTTCAATCTCAGTTTTATGTTGAAGCTCGCCGCTGGAAAAACTTGCCCTAAGTTGCAGTCCGAATGCTTGGAGCACTTTGTGTGGAGTTGTATTTGGCACTTTTTTTTTATTTTAATTTCTCCTCTTTTCATCAGACGTGATCTTGTTCCCACATTTGCTTATGGCCACACAGTACAGTATTCCTATTATTAGTTTGTAGGACTTTTTTTTTTTTTTTCTTGTAACTCGAGGAAAGGAGTTTTGTGACTTTCACATTTGTACCATAACTGCTGACAGGACAAGGGGAGGGGATAGGAGAGTAGACATTGCCTATGCATTTAAGAGCATCCTGTGAGGGCTTTACCGGACAGATAAGATGTGCTTCAAATGAGTTCATCCTCTCTTTGAATACAAACTGCTGGGAAGGTGGTGCTTAGGCAGTTTGTGGTCTTTGATGCAAATAGGGTTGGTGTTCCCTTTGCTTACTGCATTGTTCATGTTTCCTTTCAAAGCACAGACCTTAGCCTAGCATGTTCCAATACGATGCAGAATGTTTGCAGAAAGGCCTGGCCTTGGGCCCTGGGTACACATTAGAATTCCCTGGGGGCATATAAAAATTCCAATGCCCTCATCCTGTCCCCAACAGACTGCCTCACAGCAGGGCACTGAGTATCTTTCAGGGTAGGTATGCGGTACAGCTGGGTCTGAGACCTACTAGACAAAAGAACCTCTTTTCTCAAAATATATATTTTTAAATATTTGAGGATTTCATACAATGTATTTTAATCATATTCATCCCCCCTCTAATTCCTCCATCTAACTCCTCCAAGATTGACCAACACTGATAGATGTTCTATCCACTCAGAAGGAGAAGACTGCAAGTCTGAGAGCAACCTGGGCTATATACCTAGGCCTTCTGTGTAAGCTGATGGACACATGTCTTTAGCAATGTGGCTTTTGGTAATTTTGCCCACGCCCCCAGTAGATGGCCTTATACCCAGGCACTCGCAGGTAAGACTAGCTGTACAGAATAGGTTACATTTGAAAAGAATCACATTGGTGATAGAAAGATAACCCATGGGTTAATAAGGGAGCATTCTTCTCTTACAGAGGACGGTGTTTGGTTCCTGGCTGCTGTACCCACTTGTAACCTCAGGTGTGAAATAATAATAGATCCTTTTCTGGGTGGTCCAGGTGCCAAAATATGAACTCACATATTCACACACTCATTTAAATAAACTATGAAGTAAATCTCTTTTCCGGGACCCGACGAGTTTGACTTTAGCTGAAATCCTCAACAAAGGGGAGATAGACCCTGTAGAGACCACCTCTAGTAGATAGGCAAAGCACCCACTTGAGGGATGGGGACACCAACCCATCTCAAAATTTTTGACCCAGAAATGTTCCTGTCCAAAGAAAAGACAGGGACAAGAAATGGAACAGAGACTGAAGGAAAGGGCATCCAGGGACCACCCCACCAAGGGATCTATCTCATCTGCAGACACCAACCCCCCACACTTTTGCTGATGCCAAGAAGTGCTTCTTGAGAGGAGCCTGGTATACCTGATTCTTGAGCGGTTCTACAAGCACCTGACTAATACAGATGCAGACATTCAGACAAAGGGGAGGGGGAAGAAAAGGGACAGAATGGGGGGGGGCTTATGGGAGTAACCAGGAAGGGGAATATCATCTGAAATTTAAACAAATAAAATTATTAATTAAAAAATTCATGATTAACAAATAGGACTTGGCATATGCATTAATAAGTTTGATTTTAAAGTAAAAGAAAAGTAGAATAAACATAAAGGCTTGAGAGAGATGTTGAGAGAGCTAAGGGCAGTTGGGGGTGGAGAGAGGTATAGTAGGAGTAGAGGGTATAGTCAAGGTACACTGTATACATGTATAACATTTTCAAAGAATACATAACACAATTTAAAACCAAGAAAGAGAGGAATAGAAAAGAGTTCTATCTCAATAGAGAACTGAATTAGCTCAGGTTACTGGGACAAAGTACCACAGGCTGGGTGGTTTGTATACACCAAACGTTTACTGTTCACAGATCTGGAGGCAGAAAGTATGAGGCCATCCTTGTTCAGCATGGCCAGATTCTAGCATGAAAGGGCCAATACTTGCCTTTTGTCACAGGGCAGAGCAGTGTCATCTTTAAAAGATGTACTTAGAATATATAAAATGTGTGTGTGTGTGTGTGTGTGTGTGTGTGTGTTGCCTCTTTGTATGGATAAATGTTTACTCACTGCATGTAGGCCTAGTGCCAGTGGAGGAGAGAAGAGGGCACTGAGTCTCCCTGGAACTGGAGTTACAGGCAGTAGGAAGCTACTAGTAGCTGCTGAGAGCCAAACTCTTGTCCTCTACAAGGACAGCAAGTGCTATTAGCCTCTGAGCCATCTCTCCAGCCCAACACTTAAGATTTTTAAAGCTCTTAATACAGAAGGCTTTCCTTTCATTTCTTAAGATAGTATAATATTTAATTTTCTTAAAAATCTCATTACTAGGTCCCCTTTGTCTTAAAGTAACAAAACATAGATATATAGACTTCACCTCCAGAAACCTATGTTCTACATGGTCTTATTACTTGACAGTCATATTATTGGCTGTCCACAGTACTGGGAATTTTTTGGTTAAATTTATATTGTGTGTGTGTATGCACATGCCATGGTGTATATGTAGAGATCAGAAGAGAACTAATTTATAGGAGTCAGTTCTGTCCTTTTCTCACATTGGTCTTGAGGATTAAACACAAGTTGTTAAGCTTAACACAGGTACTTTCACCTGATGTTCTATCTTGGTGAATAGAAATTGCCTTTAAACATAAGGTTTTAGGTGCTGGATGCACACACACACACACACACACACACACACACACACACACACACACACAAACACACACACATCTATGCATGGATGGCATAGAGCACACATAGAGCTCAAAGCACAACCTGCAGTGGTTGATTCTCTTCTTTAACTACCTTCGTGCATCTGATTCACTCAAGTGTCAGCTCAGGGGGTAAGAAGATGTGTTCCCTGAGCCATCTTAACCGCTGCATAGTTTCCTTTTATAAACCCAACATTTTCTGTTAAGATTTGTCAATAAAAGTCACAAGCAATTGAGGTAATTCTTAAAAGGTGTGCTAAACTCAGAAATGCCAATAGCTAGTATGGAATTTATTGAAACATTTCAGCCTTTCCCTAGAAAATGTCAAGGTTCTTTCCTGCTCATTTGGATTGAATCCTTAGTGGCCCCATCAAGAACTTCACAATCGCCTTCCCTCGGTCACATATTGCAGTGGTTTGAATGTAAAATGTCCTATATGGGCTTATGTCTTTGAATACCTGATGCCCGGCTGCCGATACTACCTGGTTGAGGAACCAAAAGATTGAGGAACCTTTTGGAGATGTAGCTTTGCTGGAGGAAGTAGATTGCTGGAGAGATCCAGTTCCTATTCTCTCTGTTACTTGAGGGCTGATGCAATGTGACCAGCTGTGCTGTAGTTCCTATGCTCTCTCTACTGTGACAGACTGTGTTCTCTTGAACTGTGGCCCACATAACTGCTTCTATCCTTAAACTTCTTGTTTAACACATTTGTAGACATCTACAGAATCTGAGTCGGTTGGGGTCAGGCATTGGGTTGGTAAAGAAGACTCATGCTCATAACCGTGGACTCCTGCATCATAGACAGTAGCTATCACATTGCGAAAGAGGCTGCATCTCCTATTAGGTGAAAGTCATTCAAGAAGGACTCCCGACTCTAATTGGAGATAGAATAAAAACGAAGATGACAATCTCAGGGCCCTGTTGTAGGTGTGGCCACCTCAGTATTTGGAAATGCATACTAGGAAGCTGGATAGGGAAGCCGCGGCTATGCTGATATCATTAGGATCTCAGTCAAAATACCTTTGAAACTTTCTGTTCCTTGCCTTATCCTGAGGACATTATCTTAGAAACACAGAGATAGGGAATACAGAGCAATGCTGGCAGCAGAGAGGTAATCTAGAAGTACCCAGGTTAGATGCACTAGAAGGAAGGAGCTGCAATTCTAGCAGAAACAGGAGAGCAGACAGCTAGAAACTAGCATGGGTGAGCTACACGTGAACCATCTTAAACACAACAAGAAGCTGTGAGCAGGGTGTTTATTTGTGGGATACACACAGTACTGACCTCTCAACAAATGCAGCATCCGTGGAAATCGAGAGAAAACCAAAGACACATTGTCACTCTTGGATGTAAGAGATGCCAAGTAGAAAATCTATAGACCTGCCAAGAGGAAATAATCATTTTACTCATTTGGGTTAATTTTTGGAAGAAGCAAAGTAAAATTAGCATCAGAAAGACTTAATCAGAATATTTTCATTCAGATTTTTTCCCAATAACCTAGCAATTACTCCCAAACTTTGTGATGTAAGACAACAGTCATCATTTTGTTATGCTCATGGTTTCTGTGGGTCAATTATTTAGGAGAAGCCTGGCTGAGCTGTTTTCCTCTGGGTCACAGACGTCACTGCAGTTAGATGTGGTTGGAGCAAAAGCAGTGGGATCAGTGGACCAGCCTTCTTCCTTCCTGTTGTGTTGGGATTATTTTATGTATGTTCCTTCTCTGCGAAGAATCGTAGCTTTGGGGTGGACAAAACACCACGCAAGGGATCAGCTCTTAAACACTGTACATCTTTAGAGCGGTGATCCCCAACTTTCCCAACGCTGAAACCCTCATTATTTGGTAACCCCTAACCATAGCATTATTTTTGTTGCTACCTCATAATTGTAATTTTGCTATTGTTATGAATGATAATGTAAACATCTGTGTTTTCTGATGGTCTTAGGTGACCCCTTTAATTGGTTTGGTTATTCCCACAGCTTGGGAATATCTATCTTTGAGGTTCAAGTGGAAGCTAATGGACTGATTTGCACTGGTCTGAGGTTACTTAGGACCACTAGTCCCTTAGTCACAACCAACTGAGACTCAAGAGAAGGTGACACCGATCCACTTCCTTGAGATGAGTGTTAGAAATGCAAACAGGGCAGGAGCTACCACCATGGCTGTCATGCTTAATCTTCCCTGTCAGTTTGACTGAATTTAGAATCACCAGGCAAACAAACTTCCAGTTGTATATGCATGAAGGTGTATTAGACAGTTTTAGCTGCAGAGGGAAGAGTGACCCTGAATTAGGGCAGGGTGATCCTTTGGTCTGAGATTCTGGAAAGAACAAAAAGGGTGAAAGTGAGCTGAGGCAGATTCATTTGTCCTTGCTTCCTGGCTGTGCGGATGCAAAGTGACCCACTCTCTCATGCTCTAACAACCACATCTCCCCTGTCATTGTGGACTGGTCCCCCAAGCTGTGACTCAAGCAAAGCTTTCCCCTTTAAGTTGTTTTATTTTCTATTTTGCTACTGCAACAAGAAGAGTAGCCAAGACAGTGGCCATATTTCAAGGATGCAGCTGGGCACAGTTCTACAAAGATTTAGTTTTATAGTCATTCTAAGACATGTAGAGGAACACATGCTCACTGAAGAATGCTCCCAGGGAGGGTATCTTTCCTTGCTCCAGATTTTTCCTCATTTCTATTCAGACAGGGTCTGGCCAGCTTTGTGTTCAGCCTCTTGTCCTTGGGAGGCCCTTTAATTTTTTTTTTTTATATAATAGGTTGTTTGTTCCATGTTCAGTTCAGTAATTGTCTGTTAGGACATATTTCTCTTAACTAGTGACAGAGAACATCCTGTTTTTAGGTAGTGGCTGGGGCTGGGGGGTAAAGCAGCAGCTGAGAGTCACTCAGTGTTTATTGAAGGGATAATTGTGTTCTTCCAAATTTCACATATTGAAGTTTGAAGCCCAGAAATCCCAGAAAGGAGCTTGAAAGAATAACAAGCTAGAATGAAGCCTAGCCTGGGTCCAATCTACTGTGAATGGTGTCCGTATAAGAAGTGGACATTTGAATACTAGATATTCACTGTGTGGTTGTCATGTGAAGACAGATGTAAGGAGAGGGTAGCCACAGCCAAGCCACACCAAGACCAAACCAAACCAAGGCCTCCAAACAACCCAGCTCTTGCCAACACCTTGATTCCAGACCAAGAAAAGAGATTTCTATTAGTTAAGCCATCCAGTATTTGATGGTTCTTGTATCAGACCTAGGGCTGAGAGTTTCAGGTCCTTCAGAAGTTCATGCCTTGAAGTATGATGCTTTTAGACGAGTTCCCATCAGGAGGCAGTGGAGCTGTTGGGAAATAGCGCTTAGTCACGGGCATCGGGTCACTAGAAGCATACTTCAGTAGAGGATATTAGAATCTTATTTTCTTGCTCATTCTCTTTGTTTCCTGGTTTCTGTGAGGTGACTAGCTTCATGCCCTACATACTCCCTGCTGCTATGTTCCACCTCATCATAGGCCCACAGCAATAGGACCCTATGATTACAGACTGAAAAGGCTGTGAGCCAAAATAAATACTTCCTTTTATAAGTTGGTGAGCTCAGGTATTTCAGAACAGTGACAGAAACCTGATAGACACTGGTGTTTATTTTTCTCCATCACATTTTCCCCTCACCTTTAAAATCACCAGGTTCCTTTTGTCCTCCAAAGTCAAGTACAAGTTCTCTAGCTAGATAATATGTAAATAGCTAAGTAGGGTGATGCATACCTGTAATCTCAGGAGCATCAGAAGTTCAAAGCCAGCTCCACCAGTATAATGAGTTTGGGACTAGCTAGCATGGGCTAGGTGATACCCTCTGCAAAGCAAACTAAAAAACAAAGGAATAAATAAAACAAAATACATAGACAAATAGCATTTTGTTAGTATACAATTTGTTTAGAATATTTTCTTACAATGAAGGTATTTGGTAGGAAAAAGGAGGTAAATTTGAGGACCTAAGTTCTAAAATATCTGACAACTAGCCTAATGGTACCACCCTCAGCAATGTCCTTCCTGATCCCAGCCTAGCACATCCCTACTCTGCACATTGCTTTATTAGATAATTTCTCTTGGGCTCCCAGACCACAGCCTGTAAGCCTACGAAGGTTGCTGGTCTCTTCACCATGGTCCTTTCAGTGTTCATGCCAAAGTTCCAGAGGAGCCTTAGAGCAAGTCTTAATGGAAGACTGATCAAGAAAAAATTATGGCCTGATATGACCCGATGACCATGTTCAGCACAGGGAGACAGATATGGCTACTGAGCTATCAGACCCTAGGCCATACATGTCAATTTTCTAAGTCTCAGTTTCCACATCTCTCATAAGGAAGATCTGACCGCCAACCTTGAGGGTTCCTATGAAGAGTTGATGAATTAAAACATGTGTTTATGACACATAGTGCTTTGTGTATGGCTCATCAAATGTTTATTGCCCTCACAAATGGCCGCCATAGGACTCAACAAAATAATATAGATGAAAGTACTTCATAGTTTGTCAAGAGACAGCTCTGTGCCAGCATGAGTGATAATATGCTCGACAATGACTGATTCGTGACCAGATGTGGTGGTGGTAGTCAGATGCTGATTTTTTTTTTTTTTTTAAGGTGAGAACATTTGGCAAGGAACATGAAGGTGCTGGAGACTGAGTATACTCTGTGCCATTAGTTCAGGTCTAAAGGGCTGAGGTGTGTGTGTGTGTGTGTGTGTGTGTGTGTGTGTGTGTGTAGAATGTTTCATGGCTCTTTGTGTGCACATGGAACTCAGAGGAGGATGTTGGCATCACTCCTCACCTTATTCTCTTTAGAGAGGATCTTTCACTAGGCCAAGAGCTAGACTGGCAGCCAGCAGGCTTGAGTGATCCTCCTGTGTGTCCTCTACAGTGTCGAGGTTACAGTGAGGACAGGAACGTCCCACTTTAAATGAGTGTGGGGGTCAAACTCAGCTCTTCAAGCTTGTGCCGCTCAAGCTCGACCCACTGAACCATCATTCTGCATCCAACAGGAGTTCCGAAGACATCAGTGTAAGTCTAGGTGAATGCTTTGTTTCAATTGCTAAGTTACCAGTTTTGGGGAGGAGTTAAAATATAATGTGATGCTCATGGATGGGTCCGTGCTCTTAAAGCAAGTGCTGGAGCACTTTATGACAGAATTTGACCTGCACCCCCCCCCAGGTCATTACTTTCACCAGTAAGATATCAGTATAGCAAGTATCATTAAATACATTCAGAGTGTAGCTGAGTTTGTTTTCATAGATGTACCATATCACATAAAGAGGGCTCTGTATTGGAAATTGTGCTTAATCTGAAAAGAATGTACTTGTTGCAATGTGCAGAGCAGATAGACCTAATGAGCCTATTTTTCCCGAGTAAGCTGGAATTACAGATATTGATGATGGTATGAGCTGATGCTGCTGTCTGTCAAGTGGTAGGACATCCCTGAACACACTTGTTCCCAGCTCTAAACCTTTTGTCTATTTCTGTCTTTGTTGGTTCTCTCAGAAATATAACTTGTGGAGTTTTGTCTGGTTGCATTGAATACCTTCTACCAGCATCTGTAAAGTCTTTCTTTTCTTTGTAGTACTGTCTAGATCTGATAGGCATTTATCAAGTTCTCTGCTAGGTTTGCAGAGTCTTCTTAACAGTTTTCCCTGAAGAGCTGTCCCCTCCTTTCTGAATGTACATTAGTTTCTCCACCCTCAATTAGCTTCCATCCTTGGTACACAGGTGTAGACAGGAAGGAACCAGGGGGATGAATACTGACCCACAGTTGCTATCTGCTCCTTTATTTGACTCTATTAATCCCATAGAACTTAGTAGATTTTCCATTTTTTCTTTTATCATAGAAGCTCCCCTTTGGGGCTGTTTACCAATTTCTTAGTGATACCTAATAGTAGGTCTACAAAAGAGAGCAAGCTCCCAGAGGACACTGGGTGGGAATAGGCCTTTTTTGAGAAGAAAGGGTAAAACAGTTGGACAGTAGACAGAGCCAGGTCTTGACTTGTTTTTCCTAGGGCTTCTGATGAGTACCTTCCCCATAGCTACAGGAAAGTATTGATGAGATGCTTTGCTTCCTTTTTAAGTATAGGAAAGATCAAATCAGATCCAGCTGAGCCAGTGTCAGAGCAAAGGGGGAAAGGATCAATCTGTTCGTATTTTGGTGAAACACACACACACACACACACAAAGACACACACACACACACATACACACACAGACACACACACATACACACACAGACACACATACAGACACACATACAGACACACACACACAGACACACACACAGACACACACACACACAGACACACACACAGACACACACACATACACACACAGACACACATACAGACACACACACACACACACAGACACACACACATACACACACAGACACACATACAGACACACACAGACACACATACAGACACACACACAGACACACACACAGATACACACACATACACACACAGACACACATACAGACACACACAGACACACACACAGACACACAGACACACAGACACACACACACACACACACACACACACACACACACACACCAGCATGGAAAGTGATAAGAATGGATGTATGACTGAGGGAGGACATGTAGAAAAGTGCTGGGAGACTCTTTAGTCCACCTCTTCCCCATCAGCTGAGGTATGATGAGATACAGAGAGATGCCAACTGTTTTCAAGATGCTGCCTTAAAACCTGCCAGCCATCTACCGGAGAAGACAAAATGGAGAGACTGAAAGGAACAACAGCAGTAGGAGGTCGCTGTGCTTAGAAATAGATACGAGATCAGGACTTTGGGATTTGGAGGTAGTCTGAGCAAGCTTGGGAGGTTTTACAAAAGAGGCAGGCCCTACCAAAAGGGCTTAGGACTGAGGGCTGCAGAAATGGAAGCAGAAGGCTGGAGAAATGGCTCAGTGGTTAAGAGCACTCACTGCTCTTCCAGAGGTCCCGAGTCAAATTCCAGATAATATCTGAAATGTGAGTACAGAGAATATTTAATTAGAAAAAAATAAAAGAAAAAAAATGGAAGGAGAGCCTTCCTAATGGGAAGAATCCCATCAGAGTGTTTGCTGCGAAGGGAGGAAAGGAGCAGTTTGTCTGTTATTTGGGCTTGTTGAGACGGATGGTTAAGCACCCAGATGTTAATTGAGATTATATTATGAGAAGACATTTGATTATGGAAGGGTAGAGGCTTGAAAATGAGCCACAAATTGAGTAGCCAAAAAAAAAAAAAAAAAAAAAAAAAAAAAAAAAAAAAAAAAAAAAGCAAGGAGGGCCCAGTGTTCACTGAAGAACTAGTTTGGCTTTTGCAATAATATACAGCTGGAATGTTCTGGACCACCCTGGGAAGGTCATTCTGACATTCTGGGCAGGTCAATATCTGCAAAGAGAGGTGTCAAGTGGATAAACTAACTTGATAACCTCAAAGCTTATCTGCTGTTGCTGCTTTGAAAAATAATGTTATTTCTTTCTGCTTTTTTCCCTCTTAGAACCACTTCAAACTTAAGTATTTTACGAGTACATAAAAGAATGTTGGCGATTCTAAACCATTTCAGAGCAAGTTGCTAACTTGATGTACGCTCCCTTCCGTATCCCTCAGTGTATAACTCCTGTGATCAGGGCATACTGCCATGGACCATTTATGAAGGATGAGTTTAGCTGTCACTGTTACTGGGTTAAGAAGCACCCTGGACATGCTCCTATTAGAGCAGTGTTTTTGAAGAGTGTCTGTGTCAGGATGTTTCCAGAAGAGATGAATGTGTGAGTCTGAACAGACTAGCTACAAAGGATTCACCCCCATGGTGGGCAGGTATCCACTGTAGAGGGCTCAGAGAGAAAACAGAGAATAGAATGGTCTTTATGTGAGATATGCTCTTTTCCTCCTACCCCTGAATGTCAGGAATCCAGTTTGGACCTCAGTATTCATACCCGTAGCCATCTTAGGCATTTAGACTATTTTTTTCTTTGAGCTAGAACTTCTCCCAGGCAACATTGAAATAAACAAACAAATCAAGACAGAACCATTGCTAACATCTGCTTCTTGGATGTCATTCAAGTTGCCAGGTGTTCCAACACTATACTATCAAGTATGAAGGTCTAGTTCAGAACCAAACTTTGAGCATAGCAACTTCCTTTTGGGATGAAGAAGATAGGAGGGATGGGAAGAAGGAGGAGGAGGGGGAGGAGGGGAGAGGAAGAAAAGCAGGAGAAGAATTAGAATTAGAGTTAGAAGAAGAAGAAGAAGAAGAGGAGGAGGAGGAGGAGGAGAAGGAGGAGGGGGGGAAGGAGGAGGAGGGGGGGAGGAGGAGGAAGAAAAGTGAGCTTCTTTCAGATTTCTCAAACCATCAAGAAGTTCCAGTAGGTACTTAAGAGTTGGATCAATAGGTAGACACTTGCCAAGCCTGTCAACCTGAGTTTGATTCCTGGAACCTGTGGGGTGGAAGAAGAGAACAGATTTCTTCAAGTTGCCTTTTGACCTCCACACACTCAGCAGGGTATAAATACATGGATAAACAGATATGATGGATGTAATACACATAGCCCCATAGTTAATTTTCCCTTTACTACACAATTTTCCATCACTAGACCAGCATAAGGGGAGTGAGTAGCAGAATGGACAACTCTGAAATAGTTTTGGATTTCTTTTTTTTCAAGATACTTAATTTTACCCCCCCAACACCCCGACATAATCTCTTTGGCAGTACACTGGGACTTCCTGGGACTAATGGCTAAAATCTAGAACAGGAGAACAATTCAATTTCCTGGATTCCAGAGTCTCTACCCCCTAGGGAGAAGGAGATAGTTATAATTGGACATCCTAAGCAGTGGCCACCAGATTTGGTGAAGACTGACTGAATTAGGTTGGGGAGCTGAGACTGGCTCTGTGTTTTGGTACTTGAGGTGTGGTATTGTTGAAGGGGACATCTGAACCCATGACACAAGCTCTTCTTAATCTTGAGGAGAGGTCACATCTTCGATGGGAGCAAAGAGTATTTCTCTGTGGTTGCCTCTTCCTGGGTCTCTGCCTTGGAAATTTTGCCTCGAACCATGTCTTCTGAGAATAATTCTTTCCTCACATCTTCCCCAGATGCACTCTGAGCATCTAGAACTGGGCCACCTGTTCCAAATGGAATTGAATCAGGATTTCTTCAAGAAATTCTCATGAGCCTTGCGACTAAGTTCTACCCAAAGCCATCAACTGCTTCATTGGTTGTCCAAGAACCCCACTTCCTCCTGCACCCTCTGGTCGAGGAGCTTCCAGCAATGACCCGTTCACTCTTACTATGAAGGCGGTGGTTTGCCTTCCTGGTGTCAAACACTGTTCAGATCAGGTAGCTTTTACTAGACTGTACCAGGCCTCTCTTCTTAGGAATGCTCTCTCTGCATGTCCTTTATAACTTGCTGTGGTGAAAACCTCAGTTGTATATCCACAAAGACACCTTATGTTCTTAAAAGCTAGGAGGGGAATCCTTTGCTGGTTGCCTTTACTGACCTTTGGATATATTGTTAGTTTCTTTAAGCTTGGATGCTCAGTGCAGTCTTGTAACTACAATTTCTGCCACCACTGCTGAGAGCCGCTTTCTAGCTTTACATATTTGTGCCCTGTGCTAAGGGGGCAGGTGGGATAAAGTTATGGACAGGGCAGCTTTATTATTGTGTGTATTGATTAATGATATTATAGATTCATAATTAATAGTATTATAAATGGATATAGCAAACTAATTCTACAGCTGTTTTTCTTTATTCTAGTTCTACAATAGCAAGGCAGAGAAACCAAGAGTTGTTTGAAACTTAAAAGCACAATGCCTTGACATTATTATAGTTCTATTCTGACCCTCTAATCTAATCTGACCACCTCCCAGCTAAAAATTCCTGAGATACTTTCATTTTTCTATTGGTCTGGATCTCTGAGGTTCAGGTGCTGAAACCATAATGTTTCTCTAGAACCTCCCTCCCACACTGGCTGGCAGAGTCCCTCCCTATTCTCTCTTTTTGCCTAGTTATTGGCCTTCTCAGCTTTTATTGACAAGGCAGAGAATAAATGGTGAGCATCGTTTACACAAACTTGAGGCAGGAGATTCATAACATAAGCATTAGGATGGCTCGTTCTGATTGAACCAGATAGTGGGATGGAGAAATCAACATTGGAGTAATACACAGATCAACTTTACATAGTGCACAAAACATTATGCCTACATTTGTGTCCTGTGTACTGATGGGAAGACAGACTGTCTGGTTCCTCTGGGCCTGAGCAGTAGAGGGGCAGCCTTCTTGGAGCAGCCTCACCAAGAATCATACAGGGAATCATCCCTAAAAATAAGTGTTTGGTTGTTAGGGAGCTCAATGAAGTGATCACCAGTGTATGTCATGTTTACATAGGACATTTAAACTTTGAGTCCTGATTTACTTACCTACATAACCAAGAATAGTAGCACTTATTAAACTGCCTTTTAGGATTAAGTAAGGTTATGTACATTGTCATATGCTGCCTAGAATGAATTAGCACCCCACAAATGTGAGCTTGTCTCTCCTAGAATTAGTTACTATTCAGTTTATGAGAAAACTATTTCCCATAATCCTCTATAACAGCTGTCCTTAGTAACTCTTTAGGGAAACATTAAAAACAATCTCTTACTACTTTTGTATGGGTGTCTCTTTAAATGGCTCCAAGCCTTCTCTGCAACTAAAGATTGTAACGACCTGCATTTGTTTTATTTTATGATATATTTTCCTTAAATAAAAAAATCACCACTTTGAGTTGTCACTGGTTCTTATTTCTTTTTATTTCTTCTGGCTTCCTTTGAAGTGCTGGATGGGTGGGGGTCCGTTTGGCATAGACCTCAGGATGCTTCTATCTCACTTTCTCATAATTGGCAGCACAGGGGGACCCGAGGACTAGAGCCCGGGGGCAATATTGATGTAGTTAAAGATTTGGGCATCGTTACAATTGGCAAAGTCATGGGAAGACACAGTTTGTGGTCTCAGCTGAGCAACTTATAGGAAAGCAAGCATTGATTCTGCTGTAAGGGTCACATTTTTTCCAAAGGGCAGAAAGAAGTGCTCAATTGAACAGTAGCCTTGGGCCACAAGCATCACCCTTCTCCCACCCAACTGTAGGTGTTCCTTCCAACACCCCTTATTATCTTGACTCATTTTGACAAATACCCATTCTGGAGTTGGGGCCCTGCTGGATGTTGCTGTGGGTAACCTTTACAAAGCAGCTATGGTAAGGGGTGAGTCATTTAATCACAGTCTGCGTGGGTCCCACCATCTAGCCCCCAGCCTGAGGGGATGAGGTGGAGGGGGGTGTGCTGTGAATGCCAAGGAAGGAAGTGGGGAGGAACTTCCTTTACTCACCCAGAAAGTTCTCTGCTGCCATTTGGCAGCAGAAATAACGTCTCCAAATTGCTAGTAGACTCTAACGGGGGCTGATAGGTCAAATAACTGTCACATCAGCCAGAAAGGCGACTGATTGGCACCTTCATGTCGTACTCAGATGTGACTCTAGTGCCGTGGAGCAAGAGCCTGCTCTCTCATGTTTCTTTAATACTTCCACAGAGTGAATGCACAAGGAACCTATATTCTATTACATGACATGGCTTTGATGCCTAACTCTTTACATATGAATCTATGAAGCAAAGTGTGTGGCGCTGCCAAGTTCAGAAAGGCCCCACACAGAAACAGAGCAGCTCAAAAGCCAGGCTTGCTGGGTGTTCCTGTGAGAGCTCACCTCCTGTTGGATTTATCACTCTCATTTTATCTTTTGCTTCTTCCTCCCTGTCTTTTATAGATAATTAGATCACATTTTTCAGCTGTTGGTACAACCTTTTTTTTTTTTTTTTTTTAAATTTGGTGTTTTGAGATAGACTCTCACATAGGATTGGCTGGCCTTGATCTCAGTACGTAGCAGAGGAAGGGTTTAAAGTTCTGACGCCTGTCACTTCTTCATCTTCTAGTGCTGGGATGACGGACAGGTGCCAATGCTCCTGGGAAGTAAATATTTGCTGGATGTATACAGGAGTTGCTAAGGCCTGTGTATATCAGTTCCCACAACATACAACCAAAGAAAGATATAGATCTGGTGGCCCACATTTGTAATCCTAGCACTTAGCAGAAAGAAACAAGAAGTTAGCCACACACGTAAAGCCACCTACTCTCACTGGTCACCCCCATTTTATCCTGGCCAGGACCAGACAGCAAGGGTGTGTTTTAGGAAAACAGAACAAGAAGAGCAAGCGAGGAAGGAAGAAATGAATGGTTGTAAGCCTTTCCCGACCTGAGCACGCCTTCGATGAGGCCAAGAGGAGGACCAAGGGAGGGAGAAAGAAAAAGACTCTAGGTTTTCTGCCACTTGGGATAGTGGTTTTTTTTCTCAAGACACTGTCTAGGAAGTAGAGCGACAGGTCTTGAAGAATGTGAGGGAGAAAAATGTGGTTTAGAGTGAAGTGCAGTTCCCAGAGAAATATAGGCACAAAGTTGGTGGGCGAGTGAACTATGTGGAGTGGTAGGTGAGGCAGCCTTGGGAGCAGTCACATGAAGGTCTGGGGGTTCTTGAGATGGCGTGTTACTCTAGGGGCCTGATCACCTCTGTAAGTCTCTCTTCCTCAACCAACCATGAGATGACCCGCCAGATATCACCTCATGCCTTCTTCTTTCTTTTAGCTCTGATTCTCAATTGAAGTAAAGTCAGTAATGTGATTTCATCTATGATGCATGTGAATCTTAAGTCTTCAGAGTAAAACTGAGGTTGGATCTCAATTAAAAAATTTTTATAAAGTTTTTTTTTTTTTAAAGAAATGTGAAAGACCTACAGAAACTTTGGTTTTAGGATGCATTTAATGTTGGGCTGGAGGTGTAGTTCAACAGCAGTTTGTTGGTGTAACAAGTGTCGATTCTGTATGCTTTCAGCATTGAAAAAAGTCCATTTAATGTGATTTTATTTTAAGAACTCTGTGGTAGTTTTGTGTTTGTATAGGAAGTTTCCCCCGACTCCTTGCTCTGTTTTGTAATTGGATCTAAAGCCCAACAGAATGAGGAACTGGGAATGAAATGTGGATAGTTTCTTTTGAAAGAAAAAGTTGAAAACGAAACCCCAAAACAAAAATAAAAACCCAGGGAGAGCATTACTACCTAAATACATCTTTGTTCTGCAATATATATGTATATATATATATATATATATATATATATATATATATATATATATATGATATTTTCTTTAAAAGCAGCCTCCATTACCCTGCAATTATTAACTTAATTTTGGAACCAGAAAGGTCTGTGATTATCAATTATCTGCCTATGAGATCAAATGTTTTGAAGAACATTTCTAATTGAGGAGTTTGTCACTTTTTCTTAAAGATATATCTTTTGGCCTCACATTAACTTAGAGCATCTAAGAGGACCTAGGGAAAGAAGTCTGTTGTTGAAGATTATATTTATAGTCCTTGATGAACTGAATACATTTACAAGCTGCATTTTGAAATCATAATAATCTCATGTGAAGCAATCAAAATTCCAAAATCATCTAATCAAGAATGACATCAGAGGCAAACAATCTGTAGATGGAGTAGGTATAATTCCCCCCGCAAAGCTTCCATTTAGCACAGATGTGCTGATTCTGTGGATTAAGTCAAGAAGTGTTGAGTTAAGTTGCCCTGAAGACAGTTTCTTGGAAAGGTGAAGCAACATAAGCTTACATTTATGTAAGTAAAAAATAGGGGCTTATTCCTACCCAGTCCCTCCACCCCAAAGCTCCGAGCCCCAGTCAACAGAGGAAAACCTGGCTGCTAGGAAGGTCATTGTCAAAGGCCAGAGTTATTTCAGAGACCTGCCTTGAGGTTGTCTGACTCCAGCACAAGTGTGCATATTCCTAGCTTCTCTGGAAGATTATGTCTGATTCCTCACCAGCTAGTCCTTCGCTTTCCATAGGATGGAGATTGAGAACCAAAGAGAACAGCAGCAAACTCCAGAAGCCTTTTAGTTCTAAACATATTTTGGTTCATTGATTGAGACATATGGATTTAGAAATACAAGATCTGTGTGTTTTATGTCTGCCTTGAATCTCACCGTGCTGTCATCTTGATCGGGGTGACCTTTGATGCTAAGTGGGTAGAGTTAGAATATATTGACATGGCCCCAGTTGTTACAACATTTGGGCTCTGGCCCCTGCTCCAGAAACAGAACTGTCGGCTCCAAAGGTCTGTTGTTAACAGTTTACGTGGTGTTGTCAGAGCTGCATTCATTCTTTACTGTTTTCTTATTGCCTTTATAATAAATATTTACAGATTTATTGCATACTTATTTTCCAAATGGATAGACATTTTTAGAAATGACATTTCTGAAAGTGCAGAAGCTATCTGGCACATATACAGTGCATCGTACCATGTGTTCTCTGACAAGAGCATCATCGAAACTGTCTCCATCGTTTATCTGATGGAACTGTATAGCAACCCGTTGCATCAAGTTTATGGCCCCATTCTTCTCCTCTATGCTTTTTATTTTTACATCTGACATAGGGAAAATGGCAAGATTTTCTTTCTTCTCAAGTGAACTAATCTGTAAACGGCCATGTCTCTCTCCTTTGCAAGTAGAGTGTAGGAGTCCCAATATTAGACAGTTCCACTTGTCTGCCATAGAATTTATTTGAACTCGCAGTGTCAATAGATTGCATCTTTTCTTTAAGGACAAAGCTGGGAGAACAAAAGCAACCAAATTCGTGTAAGGAAGTGTAAGAAGTCTTCATGCTTAAGCTATAAAATTATTTAAAAACCAAACTGTCCTGATATTTGCCAAAGGGCACTACCACAAAAGACTTTTCTGTATTGTTTTGGTGGCAGAGCATGATGTAAGCAGTAGGTTGGTGATTTTTCTCTCACAAACTATGGGAAGATTTTAACACTTACCACAAAAGACATCCCTGGATGTTCTTGGAATCATAGGAGGGCAGGACAGAAGAGGGCAAACTCTATCGGTCTTTTATTGTCTTGATTTTGAAAGATTCAGGTGTTTTGCTGTGGAGTTTTAAAAATTAATAGTTCAAGATTGAAAACAATGTCTATAAAGACATACAGGAAAGCATGGTCGTACAAGGCAGCCCCAGATGATTTAGATTCTGTTGAAGGTAGATTTGGGCACTTTCGGTTACAACCACAGTGCCAGTGTTTGTAACTGCTAAGTCTCGGCTTGACATAAAGTAATGCCAGAGACTTAGCTTATGGCAATTCCTCAAATATTTTGTTCTCCAAAGCATTTTCAATGGCAGGCAAACCTTGACCAAAAAGGAGGAAGAGGATTACAAACAGAATGTGTGTTTCTGTTTAAGTAAAAACTGTAGCTAGGATTGAGGAGGGGGTGTTTTAAGGAAGAAGATTTTGGTTACTTGTAAGAAAAACATTCAAATCATAGAGCTATTAACAATTAATTGGCTTGTGAGAGATAGGGAATCCTTATCAAATGTGTGGACACAGACCGACCCATTCTTCTGCCTTCTGTTCACTAGTGGCTTAGGTGTCTTGACAACAGAAAAACCTTTGAAAACGAGTGTTCTTTCAGCTTACAACTGGACAGTTCCATCTAAGTAGGACTTCATTAATTCATAATTGGGAATATTTGGGTTGAGGTCTTTCATTACACAGCATACATTTTAATTTTTTGTAAAGAACAAGATACATAAGACTACAGGGATAATCTAAAGACCCTTAAAATACCCTACTCTTCTAAAATGCTCAAGAGGCATTATTGGCAATCTATAAAACACAACATGCTCATTACAAATTATTAGTGTCGATCAGATAGTGCCTTTCAGTCTGAACTTGAACATGGAAAGGTATTTTAATAGAAATGTTTTTCCTTTTGAAATAAAACTATGTCAGTGGGACATTTTCTCTCTACACTTGTTAGATGATATACTTTTAAAAGAGAAAACTTCAACTCAAACAAATACAGAGCACAAATGTGCTGAAGATTTTATTTAACTTCTTGAGGGAGAACCAAAATAGTGCGTAGATTTTTCTAAGTTACAAGATAGATTTATCAGCTGTTAGGGATATGCTATCAAATCTTTCCTATAGCCTGGTTCTTCATGGAGGACAGGTCAACAGAAGCTGCCATTTTTGCATTTCTATAAAGAAAGAAAGGCAACCCTGGCTAGGAAGAGTCTACAAACTAACTGCTATTTTATCATTCTGGGAAGGAAACCTAACCACAGAGTATGCTTTGTCGCTTTTAAAAGATTTGCTTATTTATTTGTGCATTTGTGTAGTTTTCAGAAAGGATAAGAGTTGTCAAGAGGGAGCCATGGGAAGAAGATGATTGGCCGAGAGCTGGACCTTCTGGGTATACACTTGGCCTCTGAATACTTGGGAAGTAGAGCCAGGAGGAGGATTGAAAGCAAATGGCTAGCCTCGACTACATAAGGAAGTTCAGGGCCAGCCTAGGCTATATGATACAGTAATAGTGAATGGGTTTGAAATGGCACTGTCAACTTTCCTTAGATCTGTAATTCCTCTGTCATTTCTTAGGCGGGTTTTGAGTACATTTGGATCCCTTGATTCTGAAGAGTCCTGTAGTGAAGCAGGGGAGAAACTTAAAGGTTGGTCCTTGTTGTCTAAGCTCATGTTTAAACTTAGTCCTGAACCCAAACTATTCTTTTTATCAGGCAATGGTATCGCCAACCATCCTAAAGGAAGGCAGATTTCATAAGCATTTTAGAAATCCAATTTCACCAGTGAAGGTCACTCACTACTACTGGACTAGGAGAAGGCTGGAGTGATCTGGGCAGTGCAGTTTCAAAAACATAAGAGGAAGAGCTGAACGAAGACAAACTGTAGAGTCTGGTGCTTTGTAGCACTGGGTTCATTAGTTCACTAGTGTGTTTCTTACTGTGAAGTGGATGTATCCGTGTCTTTCCTATTACTGCTGGCTGAACTGATGTAGGGAGTAAGAATATATCGGCTAAGGTCACAGAGGTGCATGGGAGCCAGTGCGTGACACCTATTGTCTGGCATGGGACATTGACAGCCTTGTAAATCCACAAAATCAAAGACAGCACAAAGAAAGGAGAAAAACAGCAGCAACAACAGCAGCAGTGACAACAACAGCAACAACAACAGCAGCAGCAGCAACAACAGCAACAACAACATCAGCAGCAACAGCAACAGCAGCAGCAACAACAGCAACAGCAGCAACAACAACAGCAGGAGCAGCAACAACAGCAACAGCAGCAACAACAACAGCAGCATCAGCAACAGCAACAGCAACAGCAGCAACAACAACAGCAACAACAACATCAGTAGCAACAACAGCAACAGCAGCAACAGCAGCAGCAGCAACAACCCCCCCACCCCCCAATACTCAGAAAAGGAGCAAAGATCGAATCTCCTGGTGCAGTCACTTGAATCAACAGAAACCTTCTTTGTGGTCCTAAGACGGCTTGGCACTGAATGAGGGCACAGACACTTGGCTCCGGCTCCCAGCCTCTTTTTTTTTTTTTCCTGTTGCATGTTGATGAGCTCAGTGACATCGCTGAGGAAAGTGTTCTTCTGTTACGAGTTGCTTTCCTAGCGCTTGTCATGCCACGGGACTCTTTCATCTTTCCCCCTCATGATAATATGTGGTCTCTGCTAGGACTCCTGTGGTTTGACATCAGCCTATACGGAGAGATTGTGGCAGCTTTTGTTTTCTTCAAAAGCTAGCCGCACTGAGGAATGGCTTGAGAGAACGGGGCGCCTTTGGTTTGACTCCAACAAAGCAGTCAGCTGTAACTAATACTGTGTTATTAGCACGGGGTGAAATTTTCAACTTTCAGTATCTTGATGAAACATAGACAAGAACAATTGCTCAGTGACTTTTTCTAACCTTTCTAACCTGTATTTTACTCCCCGAGACCACGATCCACTTTGCCGTCACAGACAATGAACCAGGGGGCCTGAAGGTGTGCCGTTCACGGCTAAGGACAGCTTCACCAAAAAGAAACAGCTCGGGTGCCAAACGGAAGTCTTTGAGGAGTTTTCCAGGTACTAGAATGTGCATTTTCACAACAGATCCAGCCAGTAGTCTGGTCTCCAGTGGAGGTGGGGGGCAAGAATCGTCATTTAAAAGTTCCGAAAAACCGTGGTCAAGTCTCCAAGTGTGACAGAGAACATTTTCTGCATCCCCGTGGCTACTTAATTAATCTAATTGTTTTGAAATGTTCCCTTCTAAAATACAGTAGGAAGAAAACAACGCAATGTATTAAAAATCACAGTGGTCTTAGTCAAGGGCCATTAACATTGCCTGTTCAGAAATCTATACACACTTATCTTTGGGGGTTTTTCTAGCTTTTCTCTCCTTTAGGCATTTTGGAAGGCTTGGAATATGGCATATGACTTTGAAATACATTGTCTTGCTGTCAGGAGTTAAGAAATCAGGGACACAGAGAGTTTGTATTTGTAAGAAAAATCAAATGCAGCTTGTTGTCATCTTTGATCAGTCCTTTTGTGGAAAGTGAGAGCAAACGTGGAGCTAAGATTGGGAAAGGTCCTTCTAGCTGGGCTCTGCTGCAGTGGTGCAAAGGCCAAATTTCTCCCAGAATTCCCTCCTGCTAACTTAACAGCCGGTCCTTCCCCGACTGCAGGCACCTTAGACTGCAGCAGGAGAGCGTGCTGGAGTTGGTGAGAGAAGACAGGTCTACAAGAAAATGACGGAGCAGGTCCTGGGGGCCAGTGGGGAGGTTGTGTGCTGTCTGTAAAGTCTGAAGAACAGTGTTAGGAACAGAAGTTCCAGTCCTCACACATCCTCAGACCCAGAGCATAAATGCCTAGGCACCCCCAAAACCACCAATTATTGTTAAGCTGTTGGGCTTACTTGTCTCTATCAAGTTTTTTTTTTTTTTTTTTTTTTTTTTTTTTTTTTTTTTTTTTTTTTAGTTTCAAGAGTTGCTCCTCAAAATATTACATGTCAGAGTGGTACAACTGAGAGTCAAAAGTAGAGTTGATTATGTGAATGGGGCAGGCCACAGCCTTATTCCTTTTAGGTTCTTCCCCTATGGTATAATAGATTCTCTCTCTCTCTCTCTCTTTCTCTCTCTCTCTCTGTGTGTGTGTCTTTGTCTACATTGTGTGGTATTATACTTGTGTAAGAAACCTAAAACTATGAAGTTTTACATAAGAGAAGTCTGGGCAAGACAGAAAGAGGAAGGGGATATATAGAAAGAAGAAGGGAGATAGATGTGAGACAGACAGTTGGAAAGATGCACATCCTCAGCAACCCTAGAGGGAAATTTTTTTTCCCAGAGAGTTGAAGAGAATGATGTGTGTAATTTAAGAAGAAACAAGGAACACACACACACACACACACACACACACACACACACACCGGGGTTTGGGAAAGAGAGAGACAGAGACAGAGAGACAGAAAGAGAGAGAGAGAATATGTTTATTTATAGAATGTTGTCATGTTGAAAGCATCCATTTAAGCAGCACACAGCTTTTCCCCTTACTGGTGTGTGACTGTATTCATCATTAGATAACAGTAGGGTTAGAAGTTTAAACCTCAAGAAAGAGAAATCTGTGTAGGGATCCTGGGCAGGAGGGGAAGTGGGGTCTATGAGGGAAGGAGATAATGGAGAGCAAGCCTAGAAAAGAGTCTGAGGATCTAGGTGCAGAGGCAAAGGACGAAGAAGAAGGCACAAGAGGGGCAGCCAAGGGCAATGTCAGAGAGGCAGCATGGAGAGAGCTTTGAGCTTCAAGCATCCTGCTCTGAACATGAAAGGGAATATGTCTGACTAGAAGAAAGGACGGTGAGATGAAGGTCCTCCATTTTATGTTCAGGTCGATCACACTTGGCTCTAAATCACTTAATTTTGGTTTTCTTTAGTCATTCAACAACTCACAACTAGTCACTGTCAGACAGTGTGAAGAATCCCAGAACACCCATGCTCAAGCTGAGAGAATGCTTCAGAGTTTTATTCTTTGTACTCAGAATGAGGTTCACAGTCATCCAGTTCTCTCGTCTTTCCTAGAGAACCCCTGATTCTCTCTCTCCTGATTTAGAGATTGGGGATCGGTTGCTGAAGTTATGGGGAGATGAGTGGTTCTTTTCTCCACTAAATCTAAGTGTGTTTCCCCTCCCTCCCTCTCTCTCTCTCTTTCTCTCTCCATGGTGTAAGTCATGAATGAATGCTTGAAGGAAACCTTGTTGGCTGCAAATACTTCACTTTGAAAGGTGTGTATTTTCTCTTGTGTTTGACTTAGCTTGAATCATCTTCACAAAATACCAGAGACTGGTGTCAACCCAGACATCTGGGTCCTCACAGTATTGAAATGGAAAGTCCCAGATAAAAATTGGGCAGAAGTGATTTCTGCTAAAAATCTTTCCTTTTGGCTATAAAACCATGGTTCTACTGGATTACTCTACCTTTTATGACCTAGCTCAACTTCAGTTAACTCTTAAAGACCTTATCTCCAAATATAGCCACAGGAGGGTTGGTGCTTCACTGTGAGATGGATTTCAAGGAGACAATAACTCAGCTTTCAACCGTGTCTTTGTGCAGGCTAGAAGTTCTCCGTTTTACTAGAGACACATTTTAATCAAACTCTTATTTGTTTAAGAGGTTTTATTTTATTTTAATTATGTATATGCCTGTGTGTTTGTGCACATGTGTGAAATATCTGTGGAGGCCAGTGGAGAGCATTGGAATCTGAGAAGCTAGAGCCATGATCTGAAGTGGATGCTGGGGGGTCAAACTCCTGTCCTCTGTGGAGCTCTTAACTGCTGAGCCATCCCTTCAGATCCCCTTTATTTTCAAATCCTTGTAAACAAATACATATAAGGAACAATACAGAGAATTCGGTGACTTTATTTTAAATGTAATTTTCTCTAATGGTGTTATCTTACAAACCCATGGTACAATATCACAGCAAAAAACACCTGATGTGGATAGTTATGTTATAGGACATTTTTCAGGGTCTGGACAGACAGTTCAGCTGGCAAAAAGCTAGCCCTGCAGCTCCGAAGAACTGTGCATGCATGAAAAAAGCTGAGTATGACGACTTGTGTCTGTAATCTGGTACCAGAATTTGGACGTAGAGACAGGAGATACCCAGAGCTTGTTGGCCAGCTTGTCTAGATGAACTAATGAGATCCAGGTTTAATGAGAGATTATCTCTAAAAAAAATGAGGTGAAGAATGATTGAGGAAGGCAGCTAATGTTGACTTCTGGCCTAACTACACACAGAGACACACAGACACACTCACGCACATACACACTCACACATGCACACACACACTGGCACACACATTCACACGATGCAGACTACTTGTGTTACTACCTGTGCCCCTGCTGTGGTGTGGCTGTAGCACACTTTTAGGGTAGTTTATGTCACTCAGAGTGGAGTTATGAGTAAGGAAGTTGCTATGGACAGTCACACTCAGGTGTCTGTGCAAATGCTAAGTTTTCATTTCTGAGATTAATCCCCAGGATCGTCATTGCTGAGTTGTATAGTGGCTACTGTTTCACAGCAATGTACCTGTGCACTGCTGCCTGCATTAAGTGTCATTGTTGCATGTCGAGCCTGAAACCAGGTGGTGGTGCTGCACGGTGGGTTTGATTTGTATTTCCCTAATGACAAATCATACTCAACATCCCCATGTATTTATTAGAAGGCCTGGGTGTGTCTGATGAATGTCTCATTAATGTTTCTGTCACATGCTTTGTTCCCAGACTCTGGCCTTTATAGAGAAAGTGCTAGGCACAGAGAGGACACACAGTGGGGACTTAAGTACATCATAATAAGCAAAGAAGCAGAGGTCCCTTTGAGCTGGGTGTCACCCCTTGTGAAAATAATTCTGTTTATGTAAGCAACCGTGTAACACAGTCTAACAAGGATAAGGACTATTGTTTTATATCCCTCCCAAAGTCTAGCTCTTTTAACTTATATAATGTTAGGGGTTTCTGTAGGTACCTTAAAGACATCATTATCTTTGGCAGAAGCCTGGCCACTTGGCTCTGAAGGCAAGAAGTAACAATGTTATTAGGTATTTCTTTCAATTTTTCCTCCTCTTGGAACAAATACCATGTTACCTAGAATACACAGGGATCTGGCAGAGGTTTACATTTTCTTTCCCTCTTTACTTTCCCACCATATGTTTGGATGAACTGGGAGCCACTGGATGCCTTTACAAGGCATCAGAAATCCTGGTAACTGCACTCTGTTTGGCAGCAGAGAGAGGGGAGGGACGAAGTGGTCCAGGGAGGTGTTTAGGAGAGAGAATGGGGAAAGTGCTTGTCACGATGACAGAGGAGACGACTTGAGCAGGCTAGACTAGAATCCAAAGGTAGTGTCAGTTCTCCGAAAATCTGTTTCCAACAGAGGTCTCAGAACTGATGGTTCACACAGGCTTTCCCTGTCTTCAGTGGAGGGACATCACGTGACAATCCAGAACCATTCACCATGCCTGCCTAGAGCGTGCCCAGAGAGTCACAAATTCAGAGTGACCGATAACGAGATATCCCCATTTAAAACAGATTTATCTGAAGGATGGGCCAGGAATCCAGTTAATCCTTACCCCATTTTCAGTGGCAGAGTTTTATGTGTACTTATTTGAAGCACAGAAAAACAAAACAAGACAAAGCCCAGTTTTTCTGCCCTGATAACTTGTTTATCAATTGTATCAAGTAAAAATCCAACTTGGAAGGAATTTCTAGTTGGACCTTAAATTGTTTGTTTATCAGCTCATGGAATAACACAGTTCTTGGATTCATTAACTCTTATTTATAAACTCAAATTGTTTGGGAACAGGAAGCATAACATTTACTAAAAAGAACATTGACATGAATTTGTCTTTTTTAATTAAAAAAAAAAAAAAACCAAGAAATGAAGTCTGCGGAACACAAAATCTTAATATTGCAGTAGGATTTTCCCTCATTAAAAATATATATCAAACCATTGTCTGATTGAAACTAAACACAGTTAAACATATATAGATATAAATTATATAATTTACATTTATTATACTTAATCCAGGTACGCATGCAAACACATTTGTATATATAAATTATGTATGAAAAACTCATAGCTAAAATTTATGTGGCTATATTTGAAACAGTGACATCAGAGATAGGCTTAAAACATGTCTAATTGCATTACCAGCGTGTATAATCAGAGCTGGAACTACTGAGAGGCTCTGCTGACAAGAATTATGGAAAGTAGCTGCTAATTCAGGATTGTTCTATTACATATCACAGGGGAAGCGAGTCTGGAAAGTGGATTTAGACTCTCATATTTTTACTTTATTTCAGTTGAGTTTTATCATTCAAAAAGCCTATTTCTTAAGCAATTTCATCAGGTAAATTCTAGAATAAAATTCTAGAATAAAAACACTTACAATGAGTCTAGTTTCTCATCTTCTATGGGAAGGTTGCAAAAATGTTTCCTAACTGGTACTGATTTCTACTTGATACAGAAAAGTTATCTGAAACATACTACTTAAACTACAGGATAAAAGCTAGCCTTTTCTCTTTCAAATGCTTAATAGCTCTGTAAAAAAAATTTTATGGTCCCACAATATTCATGTTTATATTTTCTATGAGCACTAGGTGGTGGTTTGAATGAAAATGGCCTCACAGGCTCATAGGGAGTGGCAGTATTAGGAGGTGTGGCCTTGTTGGAGGATGCGTGCCACTAGGGGTGGGCTTTGAGGTTTCAAGTGCTCAAGTCAGGCCCAGTGTCACTTACTCTTCTTGCTGCCTGCCAATCAGGATGTAGAACTCTCAGCTCCTTCTCCAGCACCATGTCTGTCTTCATTCCACCATGTTTTCCACATAATAATAGACTAAACTAAATAATTAAACTGTAAGCCACCCCAATTAAATGTTTTCCTTTCTAAGAGTTATCATGGAGTCTATTCACAACAATAGAAACACTAAGACACATTGGCTCTCTATATTTTTATATATTCAGTGTTGAGGCCGAAATCCAGGGTTTTGTGTATAGTAGGTAAACAAGCCATCACTGGGTTATACTCTTGAGCCCTTAGCTAAACATTTTAAGAATGGAAAGCTATTTTTTTTTAAGCATAAGGGTCTTAAATGCTCTATCTGAAAGTCTACTGTAGTGGGGAAGTGCTTTCAACAAAACCGGGTGTATTCTAAGCAACTACAGCAAAACGTTTTTGATGAGCAAACTCTTTCAAACTGAACAGCCTTGATACAATAAATTGACTTCGTAAGTCACAATGCTGAAAAACAAGAGTTAGGGGTCCAATTTAATTACTGCAAGTCTTATTGGCTGCTTTGAACTGTGACTCAAACAATGTAAAATAGCGATTCTCTCATTCCTACTTATGTCTTTAAACAGTCTTTTTTTTTTTCTTTTTCCTTACACAGTGTCTTATCTAACTCAGTCTGGTCTCACAAGAGAACTTCGGATCCCATTGTTGTCACCTTCCTAAAGCCACCACCCCCAGCTATGTGGTTAAATCCTTGACTTAGAGACCATCTATGAATTCACTTACAATTAATTAGAACCTCCGGTCTCTTAAAAGCTGGTGCAGGTGAACCACTTGGCTCCTGAGCAGTCCCTCTGTGGCTCAGTGCCTGTCAAGTTCATGCATCAGAAAATTTGGACCCTGAGATTAGGCCGTTTTAAGGTTATTAAGCATATATCCTAGCTCAGAGAAACTTCTCTGAGTGTGGAACTGCCCCTATCTGTTCAGGTAAGCTGGCCAGCTAGACTTAATAAAACAAGCAATTGAATTTTGAGGATTGAATATTCTAAACTATATGATTTAGAGCATGGGGTAGATGATGAGCTTTGGGAAGTTTCATGAAACATAACTTCAGTTTGTATTGCTCTCCAGAGTAAGCCTCATAAGAACAAGTGAAAATCAGTACCAGCTACCAGTTGAGTTGTGCATCAATGGTGGCAATGAAATTTGACTGTCTTGGAAGTCAGAGAAACAGGAGAGCCCAGTGAGCACATGGAATCTCCTCGCAAAATGTGGAAGATGGTATTTTCTTCCCCTCTTAAGAACCTTTGGGGTCTATTTGTAAATGATTATCCAAAGGTGGATAACATCATCAAAGAAATTAACATATTGTAAACAGAGAGATCAGGAGGGCAGAACAAGGAAGAACAGATGGCCAGAGATTGCTTCCAAGCAAAAATCCAAAGGCTAGTTGTCCAAGAGGGACCCAAGGAAAGAGTCCGAGGCTGTCACAGGGTGAACTAAATTTATTTACTCATTCCTTCTTCTGGCACTTGGACTCTTATTGTGCTGAATTCTCGAGAAGGCTCCATGGATTTACTGTAAGAAGTAACAACAAAGAAAGGAGACAGATATCTTAGATTCACTGAAACTTTCATTCTAAAATGAAATATACTAAGAAAATTCCAATAATTAGAAAAATTATTATAATAGCAAAACATTTTATTCAAACATTTATATGTGAGAACAACCCTGTTTAGCTTATAAAAATTGACTTTGTATTCTTCACAGAGAATGGGCAAAAATGGTGGGAGTTTACTTATGGGATGCTACTTCTACAAAAAGAAAGAAAGAAAGAAAGAAAGAAAGAAAAGGGATGAGAAAAGAAAAGACTAGAGAAAACCAAATTTACTCCAAATTTTGGTACTATCAACCTCCTCAGTGGGTTATAGTCTCCATCTTTTAAAATATAGATGCTAATTTTTTAAAGTGTTACTAGGATTTTTTTGTTTCTTTAGTTTGGGGTTAAATTTTTTTTGTTTATGTCTAATACTTCACTTCTGAGATTCATGAGTTGTTCAAAATTAAATGTGGTCACTGCTTATTTAAATAATGGATGTTTGTTATTTGGATAATTGCTTTAAATGGAAAATGGAGCCCAGGAAAATGAGTGACAAATTGATTCAGATGAACTCCAGGTCCAGTGAAGAGAATGAGTCTCAAAAACTAGTAAGACATCTGGCCTCCCTACACAAATGCACCTCTAGTGACAGCCAGAGATATGTGAGCATGGACACACCTATATACATGTTCGTATGTACAAACATGTACATAGGCATTCAACACACACACACACACACACACACACACACACACACACTTTCACTCGTAGTGAAAATGCAAGTGTTTTTCTTTGCCATTATTTACTAAATACCATACTAAAATGACTATTCATTTTACATCTCCATTTATTAAATATTATAAATAATCTTGAGATGACAAGTGGATGAGTGTATTTATTTTGCAAACACTGCATCATTTTATTTAAGGGATTTGAGCATCTATGCGTTTTGGTAGCTGCAGGAGGTCCCACAAACAATCCGCACAGATACTGAGGGCTGACTGCAGATAGCATACAGATAGGATTCGAACTTTGTTTTTTAAAATCTTCTTATTGCCTCTCTCTTTTTCAACTGAAGGAAGTGGATTGAATTTAAACTGTTTACCTCTGATACAAACTCAATTTATATAAATCAGGGGGATAAAAGACAGCATTCAATTCCATAGCACGTGTAAAAAAAAAAAAACACAGCCTTATTTGTAATAGCCAGAAGCTGGAAACAACCCAGATGTCCCTCGACTGAAGAATAGATTCAGAAAATGTGGTTCATTTACACAATGGAATTGTATTCAGCTATTAAAATCAGTGACAGCATGAGTTTTTCAGGCAAATAGATGGAACTAGAAAATATCCTGAGTGAAGTAACTCATACCCAATTGATTATAATGAAAAATTTGCTCCTTCTTTCTATTTGCCCCATGCATTTCTAATAAAGTTTCATTGTATCAATAAACAGTATACTGAACAGACTGAATGGAATACATCACTAAAGACCACTGGAAACACTAGTTTTACATGAGCAGATTATAGACCAACTATCTTACATAGGATAAATGAAGAATGATTGTGAATCGAGGCTTTCTCAGCGTATGCCCATCATAGTTAGGTTTCTATTGCTGTGATAAGCAACATGGCCGAAGGCAGTTTGTGGAGGATAGGGTTTATTTGTGTTACATGCCACAGTCCATCAGTGTGGAAAAGCAAGTCAAGAACTCAAGGCAGGATGGGAGGCAAAGACCACAGAGGGGTGGGTGCCGGCTCACTCCATAGCTTGCTAGTCTACCTTCTTGTATAACCCAAGGCCATCGTCCAAGAACATCATTCACAATGGACTGGGCTCACCACTCATTAATCAAGAGAATGCACCACAGACTTCTGATGGAGGTGTTTTCTTAACTGAAGCTCTTCTTCAGGCTAACTCTAGCTTGTGTCACGATGACCAAAATCAACCAAGGTAGTGTCCTTGCAATTGTCTCTCTCAAGTCCCATCCTTCTAATCTTAATTCGTTCAACAGCGGTCGAATTACTCTCACAAAGGCAAATTGGGTGGAGCCCTTCTCCCATGTGAGGTAGGCTTTGAAGAGAGGCTGTCATTTAAGTCATGTAGAGATCACCAACAGGAGATTTGTAGGGGATAAGAAGCCTTCCAGAGAGGGAAGATAGCTGATACAGAAGCAAGGATGACCCTAAAAGGGAATTTCTTCTGGGAGGGAATTTTTATCTGAGATGTACATACTACAACATTTTCTTTGGCCTAAAGGGTTTTCTTCAACATCCGTATGACCAATAATCTTAAGGCAAATGAATCTCTTAGCTTATATCTGTGTGTATGTGTCTGCATGTGTGCTTCTGTGTATGTATGAGTGTATATCTGTGTGTATGCATTTGTGGGTTGCATGTGTCGATGTGTGTGTCTCCATGTGTGTCTAGGTATGTGTATGTCTGTCAGTGTGTCTGCAGGTATGCTTATATGTAAATGTATCTCTGTGTGTGTATGCGTATGTGTCTGCATGCATGTCTATGTGTATATGTATCTCTGTGTGTGTGTCTGCAAATGTGTCTAGGTGTGTATGTATCTGTGAGTGTGCCTGCAGATATGTCTATTTGTGTGTCTGTGAGCTATCCAGATGCAGGTCTATATGTGTATCTATCGCTCTGTGTGTATTTTTGTGTATATATCTGTGTCTGTATTTTTGTGTGTCTCACTATATCTACATATCTATGTATTTGCGTGTGTGTACCTATGTATATGTTGTGTGTCTGTGTTTATCTGTTCATCTGTTCATGTGCATGTGGAAGCCAGAGGTAATTTTTTTTCTGTTTGTTTGTTTTTACGACAGGGTCTCTCACTGCTCTGAGGCTTGTGATTTGGCTACGCTGGGTGCCCAACGAGCATCATAGATCTGCTTACAACCGAGTTCCAGGGCAGTTGGTTTTCTATATGGATTCTGGGCAGGACCGAGTTCCTGACAAACGTAGCAAGTGAATTACTAACTGAGCCACTTCCCCAGCCCTCCTTTAAGCTTCATTGTCCAAAAGTCTTTATTTTATTCTTATTTAAAAATACATTTTGAGGGAATATTGATAGTTCACTTTTCTGTGACATTAAATATATTGCTGATATTTTTTTCTTTTTCGGCCTACATTGATTTAGGTGGGAGTATGTTGTAATTCTAATTTTTGTCCCTGGTTATATACTGTTTGTTTTTAATTTGGTTCCTTTTAAGATTTATCCTGTGGCATCAGTTTTCCTGTATTTGGTGCAGGGAGTGAGAGGGGTCAAGCCTTTCTGTAGTTTCCATCACATCTACTTTTTTAAAAGTAGTTTTAATAAAATTTCGCCATAATTTTATTTTTTTAAACCTTCTCTTCCTTTCTTGGAACTCCTAGTATCCAAGATTCCCTTGAGGCTTCCCCACAGGCCAACCTCTGCTCATTTCTTCCTTCTTTTTGTTCTTCTTATTTCCTTTATTTGGGGTAGTTCCCCTGCCCCATGTCTTCAGTTCACTGGCCATTTCTTTAGTACTTACCTGATAAAGTGTCAAATTTTTATAAATTCCCAGATACTGTAGTTTTTATTTCTTGGCATTTCTCTGGTATGGGTTTGTACTGGCTGGTTTTGTGTCAACTTGACACAAGCTGGAGTTATCACAGGAAAAGGAGCCTCAGTTGGGGAAATTCCTCCATGAGATACATCTGTAAGGCATTTTCTCAACTAGTGATCAAGAGGGGAGGGCCCAGCCCATTGTGGGTGATGCCATCCCTGGGCTGGTAAACCTGGGTTCTATAAGAAAGCAGGCTGAGCAAGCCAGGGGAAGCAAGCCAGTAAGCAACATCCCTTCATCAGCTCCTGCTTTCTGACCTGCTTGGGTTCCAGTCCTGACTTCCTTTGGTGATGAACAGCAGTGTGAACAGTGTAAGCTGAATAAACCCTTTCCTCCCCAGCTTGCTTCTTGGTCATGATGTTTGCGCAGGAACAGAAACCCTGACTAAGACAGGGTTATATCTTTTATTTCTCTACTCATAACGTTCATGTTGTCTTCTGTTGCCTTAAACACTGAAGGACACTCACCACAACGCCCATTTTATTATACATGATTGTTTTCTAATTGTATTCTCGCCATATTTTTTGTGGTTTCTTTTCTCGAGATACAGATCATATTTTCTTACCTTTCTGCATCCCTGAGAAAAAATTAAATTCATTTTTACTTATGTGCACGTGAGTATGCCTTCCCGGGTGTATGTATACATGCGTAAGGGTACCTACAGAGGCCAGAAGAGGGCATCCGATTCCTTGGACCTGGTGTTACAGGTAGTTGTGCGACTCATGACATGGTTGCTGGCCATCAAGTTTGGGTCTTTTGCAAAAGTAGTAAGTGTTCTTAACACCCTTCTCTCTAGTATCCATGGTAAGTTTTATTGTATTATGATCACTGTGAATTTAACTTTCTGGGTTCTTCATTTCTTGTGTTTCTTTAAATACGGTGGGCTTTGTTCTGGTGTGCAGAGAACATATGTTGGATTGTTCACATTGTTTTCCTGGATTACAGTTTTGATTTTTTGTTTTTTGTTTTTTCTTCTTCAAGGAATGTTTTTAAGATCTGTCTGCAACCTCAGGTCAGTTTGGCTCTAGTATGAAGGCGAACACCCTTCTGAGGGCTCTACTCACATACCCAGTGTTACATAGTCTTTCTAGGATAGGTTGGGAAATGACTCTTAGCTCTTCATGAACTTCAGACATTTCCCAACCCTTTTCTTTCTAGTGCTTTAATACTTATTTTTTTCCCCCAACTTTGCAGTTCCTGTCCTGCATGCACCGCCCAGAGGACTGCTTTACTTCTGGGGTAGGTGCACTGCCATGTCACCTACATAGACTGTGTTTTCAGGATCTCCTGCTGCCTTTGTTTCCAGCTTTTAGAATGATGCCGGGCATCATTTGAGTTCCTCTTCTATACAACAGAGTGGAGAGTCCCCAGGCAGGAGGCCAGGGCAATTGTGGGACATTCTTAGTTCGTCTTCCTTTACTCACTGCCTGTTAGTCAGTGCAGGAAAACAATTGTTTCATGGGTTTCCTTCCTTTTCCCGATATATATATATATATATATATATATATATATATATATATATATATATATATATATATATATATATGAATGTATGTATGTATGTATATTTGTTTCCTCCAAGGCAGGATATGCTTTGAGTCTGGGGACATTATGTTTTTATAAAACTCCTCTTTTTCATTATAGGGCTGTAAAAAGTCCAGAGAATTGGACAGGTGATAAGAGACCCTCACGTACCTGTCATCTGGACCCAGCACTGTCTAGCTCATGCCTAAGAGGCTTCAATCCAAGCAACCTCCTCTGCTCCTCACAGTGAAGATTATTTGCATTTATCTGGAGCAATTTCTGCAGATTTTATGTCCTTATTTATGAACATTTCTGCATGCATTTGTAAAAGATAAGGATAATACTTTAAAAAGCATAAGCACACCAGCATTTTCATGACTATAACAGCAAATAATGAGGCCAGGGAGATATGTAAGTGGTAATAACACTTGCTGCGTAAGAATGAAGAACTAATTCTGAATCCCCAGCATCTTGGGAAAACCCAGGTGTGCCTGTTAACATTTCTGTCTCCCGAGTGGAAAGGGGAGGCTGGCTGGGGCTGGCTGGTCACTAGTCTAACTCCAGGTTCGGTAGGAGACTTCCTTGAGGGAAGACAATGGAGAATGATAGAATAGAACACCAGTGCTCTTCATTTTGCCTCAGCATGTAATCACAGGTAAACAAACACCACACCCCCACACCTCACATGCACACACACACACACACACACACACACACACACACACACAGAGAGAGAGAGAGAGAGAGAGAGAGAGAGAGAGAGACAGAGAGAGACAGAGACAGAGACACAGAGACACAGAGAGACATAGATAGATACAGAGAAAGAAAGACAGAGACTTAACAAAGACCGAGAGTCCAACAACAGTTCTCTCCTCAAAAGACCAAATACAATTTCTTAATTACTTCAGTAATAAAAAATTCTGCTTTTCCCCAGAAGGAGTGGTAGTGCTTGGATGAAGACCATCATATTCAAGCTGGATTCTTCCTCTTCTAACAAACTCCTTTCTTCTTAAATACTCAATGGCTCTCTCCCTTCTCTTTATAACTTTGAACATTTGTTCTCTGTATTTTCTCATTTTTCTTTCTTTTTCCTTTACTTCTTTTGGTTTAACCTTATTCAAGAACTCCTTGATTGGCTATTTTTATATCAATTTGACATGAGCTAGAGTTATCTGAAAGAAGGGGACCACAATTGTGAAAATTCTTCCATGACACCCAACTGTAGAGCATCTTTTTTAAAATTAGTGATTGGTGGGGAAGGCAGAGTCCATTATCATCCCTGGGCTGGTGTTTCTGGGTGTTATAATAAACCAGGCTGAGCAAGCTATTAGGAGCTATCAGGAAGCAACACCCTTCCATCGCTTCTACATCAGATCCTGACACAAGGCTCCCCCCCAATTTGAATTCCTGTCTTGACCTCTCTTGATGAAGAACAGTAATGTGGAAAGGTGAGCCAAATAAATCCTTGGCTCCTGAAGTTGCTTTGGTCATGGTGTTTTGTCACAGCAATAATTCCCCTGACTGGGACACTCTTCTTTGTATTGTTTCTTTGAAGCCTATGCTCATATTCCCATTGAGTAGACGGATGAGAATCCTTCTCACCTCTCCCAGGCAGTTACATTCTGATGAGCTTATCATTCAATGCACTTGCATCCCAGCTCTGCAGCCTAGCACACAGTAGAGGTTGTCAGTTCCTCTTCATGGTCATGTGGATCACTAGAAGCTGCTCCTGCCCTGAGTCAAGAGAGTGAAGAGAAGGCTAAGGGCCAGCCGGACAAGAGAACTAAACCCAACATTTGAGGGTGGTATCCTCTGAATGCACATTGTTTTCTTATTATCTTAAAGATGAAAAACAAAACAAACAAAACCAAGCAAACATTCACTTGAACCATCAAAAGTCAGAACTATCTGTCTCTTGAAAGATAAAAGGAACATCTTTTCCAGCTTGGACCTTCTTAGATTTTAATATTCATGGACAGCTTCAGAAGCAATACTCTCTTGATCTTGAGTTTCTAACCCAGTTTAAAAAAATTATAGCAGTTATAAGGGATTGTGCTCTGGCCACTGATTCACAAACAATCATGATCACTAATTTCATTGAAGTTTTTAATGATTTAAATGGAGTCATGAGATCTTTATGGCTTTCAAAAATGGTTTAGATGTTTAGTGTCAATCTCCTGCCTCCACATGCACCAGAACTGATGAGCAACTGTGTACATGCACACATGTGAATGTATATAAACACGAGACAGACATGCCTACCACTCATCTAATTAACAAGGCTGGTGTTGTGTGAGTCAGAGGGCAAGAGAGCGTTCTATGTATTCCTCTTCCATCCCCACTACCATGCTTCCTCACCCCTTCTTGGATACTTCAACTGTTCTAGGTTAGAAACAGGAACACAGATAAACAGAACTTTTAAAAACACATGAATTGTTATTTAATTCCTATATCATACAATTTGCCCCTAAACTGTAATATTTGTTCAATGTTTTAGTAAAAATTTTTAGTATATAAAGCCCTGGTTATGGTGTATTTTAGAATACTTTTACCAGCTGAAGAGAAAACCCATTTCCTTTAGCTCTCACCTCTGGTTTCCTTTCCGTGTTTGTAGCCCTGTGCAAACACTAATATTCTCCTTTTCAGTTGACTTTTGCACCCCAGACATTTCATATAAATGGAATAATGCATGTGATCTTTTGGGACAGAAAAGAAGTGATCCAAACAGATTGAAATTTATATAGTGAATGCAAAGATCCCTTCTATCTCTTACATGGGATTTCACTAGGAATATGAAGAAACCTACTTGGTACTGAGGAGCTGATTGGGAAGCAGAATAACAGAATGGCAAAGAACAGTGGTCCTCACGTTCTAGTTTGATGGTGGCAACCCTGCCTGTCAGTACTAAATGTCAAAGCTTCAAGATGATAATTCAGATGTTGGCATCAGAAGAGAAGGACTCACTGAAGCGGCCTCATGTACAGAGGAAAATGAGCCCTAGATCTTGTCTATCATATTCATAAATACTGGAAATGAGACTTATAATTAGACCTCACTTAACTGACAGCTCACCTTGCTTCCTTATTGAGCAGCTCGCAGGACCAAAGCATCACTTTCCTCTGTGGCAGCTTGTAGTGCAATGCCTTGGAACAATGTTGCCTAGGCTATTTGCCCTATCAGGCCAGGTAAGGGGCACAGGGCTGTCATTTTCATCATGAGGTAATAGGTCTTTTGGTGTAATTTTCCTCCAGTAATTAGTCTCTCTGTGATTTTTAGATTTTGTGTCATGTTGTGAATGCAACATGTTCGACAGCTTTCCTGTGGAGGGACTATCTTCTATGATGGGTAAGCACATACCATCTTTCATTAAAATCATCAGAAAATTTCATCTGAAACTTCTGAACAGCCATGGGGAGGAAAACTCCTAATGACAACAAAACTTCCATTTACACCAGGATCTGCATGGGAGCACTGGGCAGGTTCGTCAGAGACGTCCCTATTCGTGAATCTCTGCTCCTACATCCCTAATGCCGCCATTCAGAGACGGTCTCTTTCTGTCCACCAAATGTTTAACTAAGAAAGCTAAGTGGGTGGCCCAAGTGACATTTATCAAATTAAGACACATTCCCAAGTCAGGAAATCTGTAAATCAGCTTTAACTCCACTAGCCCATATTTCTCTTTACTTGTCTACCAAGACACACACCTGCTAGTAAACTACCCTGACCCGCAATAGAATGTATCAATAGAGAAATACCTTCCTTCTATTTGAGGGATGAAATAAAACTTTTAATGTAGTAAAGACCTCCTGTTAGAACTGATGATGTTTGAAAGAAAAATGGATTCAGAAGGGGAAGGAGGCCATTGTATCTTGCTGAAATGAATGGTTAGATGAAGACGGGACTCTGATAGGGATGTGGAATGACTGGGACTCCCAGACACTGCACATTTGGAATCATTCAATCATTTCAAATACATGCCTGTCCTAGCAATTTCATTCACACATGTGTACTTGTGTGTGTTCCTGGTGCTTTGTTTTCTCAGGGCTATAATAGCCATCAAGTGGGAGATGAATGAATGAATAAATTATATTACATATATGATGGAATATTATGTAGCAATTGAACAAATAATCTTGTAGGGCTAGGGAGGTGGACCTGAGAGTCCATGAAGTACTTGCTATGTAAGTGTCAAACCCAAGTTTGATCCTTAGTACCTGTAGCCTATTCTAAACAATGATCCCAGGTCTCATTTAGAGGCCTAGTCTAAGGAAACAGTGTAGATATCTGCCCTTAGAAACAACACTGGAAGTAGACTTCTGGTTTCCACAAACATGGACATACATGCAATATCCCTTCCCCTAGCTTATGAGCAACAGCTCCCCACCCCTTCTCTCTAACTCTCTCTCTCTCTCTCTCTCTCTCTCTCTCTCTCTCCCTCCCTCCCTCCTTCCCTCCCTCCTTCACTCCCTCCTTCCCCCCCTCCTTCACTCCCTCTCTCCCTCCCTCCCTCCCTCCCTCTCTCCCTCTCTCTCCCTCCTTCCCTCCCCCCGTCTCTCTCTCTCACACACACAGAGGCACATACCTATGCACAGAAGAAAGAAAAAAATTCCTGATATATACAACAATATAAATAATTCTGAAATTATTTTGTGTGATAAGCAAAAGCTAGAAACATAAATGCAAATTGGATGGTTCAATTAGATAATGGTCAGTAGTTAAAAAAATAACAAAACTGATAGAAATACTAAAGGTAGCTTATTAGAAGTCAGGAGATCAATGCTGACTAGGGGATTGCACATTGAAATCTTCATGTGTGAGACTAGAATTATCTGATAGCTCGATTTATATGTTGCTTTTACAGGTATATGCCTATGTAAAAATGCTGTTTATATCCATAAGTTCAGCATACATTCCTACAAATTTGCACTTGCGCGCGCGTGCGCGCGCACACACACACACACACACACACACACACACACACAATGTAATTAAAAACTCATAAAAGCAAAAGGAAATACAGTTTAAAAAAAGAAAATTCTGGAATAACTGAGAGAATTTACTTTAAGAGGGGAGAAGAGAGGAGTGAAAGAGATACTTGGAAATCGAGGTGGGCTTGCCTTTTCTAATCTCTTTTGACTGAGCTATCTGCTAGAGCAAAGCCAGCATGTATTGCTGTTTTTCCAGAACTATGCCATATTCTTATGCATACCACTACACTTAATGTTTGTGATTTTCCCTAACACTGCTTTTAGCTTGCATTTTTTTGGCAAGGAAACTAAAGCCTAGAACTGTTAAGATTTTTATGGGTCAAAAGCCCCATTGCTATCCCAGGATGGATCCAGGTTATTAGTCCAGTTTGCTTGGCTGTAGACTTCCTTCTCATAACCTGAAGCATCTCATTATGGACACACACATTCCTGCTATTAAGTCCTTTGAATATGGTCACGAGGTCAATTTTAGCTTCTGTGTTTGCCTCACTGTACCTGCCCCACCCCCAATCCCAGCACATGATCCAGTGAGAGGACTTGTCAATAAAAAAATGGTCTAAAGAGAACATGGTCAAGCTGGCGGCCTTGGGAGCATTCTCTGCTTTAAAGTTCCTGGGGTGGGTGGGGGTGGAGAGATGGCTCAGTGGTTAAGAGCACTGGTTGCTCTTCCAAAGGTCATGAGTTCAATTCCCAGCAACCACATGGTGGCTCACAACCATCTGTAATTGGATCTGATTTCCTCTTATGGTGTGTCAAGGACAGTGCGATCATAGACATGTATGTCATATACATAAAAATAAATAAATCTTAAAAATAATTTCCTGGGGCTTGACTGGCCTTGAATCTGTGAATGAAGAGTTAAGGTACAGTTTAACTGGCAGTACGGAGGTGCTGAAGGCTTTCTGATGAGAACCGAGCTTTAGGGAGCCAAAATTGACGGCCACTGAGGGATGGACTGGAGCCAGCAGAGACTGCAGGAGAGAAGCCAGCTACTTTTATTACAGTCCAGGTAAGGTGGCAGGCATTATAGCATGAGGGTGGGAGAGCAGGGAGGACTCAGTGGGAGTTTTCTGAGAAATAGCTCTTCCCAGAAACCCTGCTGGGGAATATATTTATCCTGCTTCCAAAAGAACTAGTAAGAAAGGGGTATCTTGTTCATTTAACTCTTAATAAAATCCAAATTTCCCAGCTGAGCTTTCAAAGGCCCCATGTAAAATGATGCCAGTCATTTCTATCCATCTCCTCTGTTTGCTGATTCCTGGCGTTCATCCCTCACAAAGACTAGACTGGGCTAGCTGTTCCATGCCTATGCTAAGATTGATATCAAATCACATGCTGTTCCAAATTCTTAAGATGTAAGTTTCCCTTCTTGCTTGGATGTATTTAAAACTTCATTTTGTGTACAGACATTGTATTGCCTATAGCTATTCTCATCCATCCCATCTTCCCTGAACCTCCCAAATCCTTTAGAGTAGTTACACATGACCAAGTTGGTCTTGCATTTTCTTGAGCCCACTGAAGGATGTGGTGAACGTCATGTATTATGCTCCATTCCTGTTCTTTACAATGTTTAGCCAGGTCTGGAGTATATAGCAAGCTTCAGATCACATGCTGTTGTAGATTTCTCGGTATAGAATCTAGCTTCTATATGGAATTTTGACATGCCGAAGGTAATTCTGTCTAAAGTTCAATATCCGATCAAGTAAGTCTTCATGGCAGGGAGGCATTGCAGTAGCCAAGGGGGGTACCCAGAAATGAGTTATGAGAAACTTTGAAAGGAATATATAATTTACTGTCTTCCACTCTTCCTTGTCTTTAAAGATCCTGGATCACATTTGGATAGAGTCTCTAAAGGCAGGTATTTCACCTTAACTTCAGGGTAATAGTGATCTCAAGGTGACCCCAAACAGAGAAGGTATGCTCTGTACAAAAGCAGAGGGACAGAAATGCATGAGCATCCATGAGTAATGTTATTATTACTAATAACATTTTTTATTTTTTATGTTTTATTAATAATGTTATTATTAATAAAAACTATTTTTCATCATTGTGACAAAATAGCTGAAAAAAATCAGCTTAAAAAGAGAAAAGATTAATTTGGACTGACAGTTTCAGAAGTCTGTGGTAGTTTGGTTCTTTTAGGTCCAGCCTGTGGGAGGAATATATTGCTGTTAATCTCATGGGGAGCAGGAAGCAGAATAAGATCGACCTGCCTTCTCTTTTGCTTTTGTTTCACCTGGATCCCTAGCCTATTGGACAGTGTAGTTCACAACTGAGCAGCTCTCTTTTCATTGGTTGGCTCATATGCCAATAATCTTTGGATATACCCTAAGAGACACACTCAGAACTGTCCTTTATTCATTTCTAGACATCTCTCAACACAATCAGATTGTATTAGCATCTCCTTTCAGATATATCTTTCTCAGCATCCCAAAGGGTTCTAGCAATAGGTTCTAGCTTAGTGCTTTTTGGTTAACAATACACTTTAAACAATTTAGTAAACACCTGGATAGTACTCAGGAAAACTCTCATGTATAATACTACTATCATTGTTATTAACTTCTATAAGACTCCTGAGGTAAAGTGAGTTGCCCAGGGTTGCATGACCAAGTGGATAGAGAGGTGTGATTTAAACCCAGCCATCTCAGTACTATAGTCTTTGATGTTTACTGATACTGATAGATGTTTTAATAATCATTTGCGCCTAAAATTCTTTAACTGTTAGTACTTAGATGTTGAACAATGGTTTGCACTCTTTCTAATGCTGTGACCCTTTAACATAGTTCCTTATGTTGTGGTGACTGACCACAAACCAAAAAAATATTTCTGTTGAATCTCCATGATTGTAAGCTTTCTACTGTTATGAATCACAATGTAAATATCTGATATATGACCCCTGCGAAAGGTTTGTTCAACAGTCAAAGGGGTCACGACCCACAGGTTGAGAACCAGTGGTATAGAGTAATGCTGGGGTCATTTGGTGGGGAAGAATAAAGGGGAAGGAGGCTGTGGGGAGAGATGACAAAGGGAAGAGAGTTGAAGGCCAACACATCTGTCTTTATCTTCCAACTCACACAGGTTCTTGGTTGTGTGTTAGAATTGTCTCTTCCCACTTTTAATTAAGGATTCCTCATAGCCAGCCCAAGATATTAAAAAGCAGCAATTAGATGTCATTGTCCTTGGTAGTTCATCATCTTGTACTCTGACAGGAAGGAGCAGATGCTGTGTGAAGATCATGCTGTCATGGATGTTGTGGAACAATTTGGCTTTGATGGATGTCACTCCCTCACCGCTTCTCCAGGGAGACAACCTGAGACACTGCAGGGACCAGGGGACCTCTTCTCAGATGCCTTTTCAATATGGATGTCTTGGTCCAAAGCAGGAACCCTCCCACTGGATGCTCTGTTTGGAATGATTTTGGGAGTAAATTTTTTTTTTCTCTTAAAATTAACTCCACAGTTCTGAGAGCACAGCAACATTATTTATCTGATCATTTAATGAAACTTCCCAACCGGCAGTTTTTCTCCTTCTGAGATGAAGAGTCAGTCATCTCAGTAGAAACACATTGACATTGCTTCTTGTTCCTTCAAAGGGAGAAGCTCAGAGGGAGTCATTTTGTGTGGCAGAGGGGGAATATTCAAAATTAGCCTTTTAAGGGAAGGGATTAGAGCCTGAAGTTCTTTAGAGAACGTCTCCAGGATTGGAAAGTTTGGAATTGATGTAGTTACTGGAGGGTGGGGTGGGATGACTTCCAGGGATAAGGAGGTGGCTCAGGGATAAAGAGTTTGAAATGCAAGTGGGAAGAACAGAACTCAGGATTCTTAGAGTCCATGTAAAAGCTATGTAGGCACAGTAGCCACCAGTAATCCCAGCACTCTGGAGGAAGACACAGGGAATTCTTGCGATATGCTGGCAAGCTAGCCTAGTCAGAATTGTGGAACTGGTTTTACTGAGAGACCCTGCCTTAATAAATGAAGTAGAGGGTCATTGAGAAGAATAGCTGATGTCAACTTTGAACCTCCAAATGCATGTACACAAATATATACATGCATCTCTACACACATATTTGGACATATGCACGCAAGCATGTATACACACAATGCACAGAATACACCTAGACACACCCGCCAAAGGAAAATAGCTTTCTTTCTTATATGTTTGGAAGGGCACCTAAGGTTCACTGCATGTCTCCAATCTTTTCCTGATTCTTCTAGTTGGAGCTCTAACGTTTTGAGCTAAGAAATTACAACTTGTAAGATCCTCCCTTTACAATATCAATTGACTGGAATATGTGTGTGGTATGGAGGTGGGAAGGTGACATATAACACATAAGTGATTGCTAACATAATTATTATGGACTGTCCTAAAATAAACCACCCAAAGAGAGCTCTGTTCTATTATACACCATCCTTTCCTGTATTGTGTACACAGTTGGCTTGTCATGTAATGAGGGTTGTTCTGGAGCTTGGTACCTGGAAGAATGTGGGACATGAGAACAGATACAGGGGGAGGGAGGAGCCTACAAGAGGAGTCACCTGAGGACCAGGATGTGTTGCCTAGATATTCCCATGGTGACTTGGAATATGAAAGCAGCCGAACAGAGAGATCAACCTGCAGATAAAAAAGTACATCTTACCCAATTGGCATCCTCCCTGGAACAGCTCCTTCGTTCATGCTGCATCAGTATTGTTTGGATGTGTGGAGGAGTAACTGTGAAGGCCTGGTACTTTACCTGGCTTATTAAGGGTGTGGTTAGCTAGCCAAGGCTAGCCTAGGCTACAAAGTCAAATTTTTGTCTCAAAAGAAGCAAGGAAGTCAAACTAAAGGTTAAAAAACTAGGCACCCGAACCCAGAACACGGAGAATGGTGTCTACAACGTATCCGGGAACTGGCTTCCACTTCCTGTCTCCATTTCTCCTTGGGATATAATAAGAACACATCTCAGTCAACAGCAGGCTCACTCTTCCGCCTGGGTCAGAGGACCTTGCATTATGACATCATGAGGACACCTTGTTTGTCATCGCAACCATTGATTCGGACCACACAAGCTTTCCACTCTTCACCCACAGCATCAGCGGCTGCCCAAGTGGCTGTGACTTCTCATGGGAGGCTTGAGTTCTTGAGTTTGTCATCCATTTCAAAGCATTTCTGACAGCCAGTGGCTAGAAGGAAGATATTCAGCTTCATCTTGACACAGGCATCCAACTAGGAGGCACCACAAAGTAGAACTACTTCTGTTTTCTAAGCACATCATTTCTTAGATATTGATATGCTGAAGAACAGAAAGAAATGAATTTTCTCTCTCTCTCTTTGCCCAGATAATTCTTCATGGACATAGGAAAACTAATTTGCCCAGATAATTCTTGATGGACATAGGAAAAATAACTGAAGTGCATAGATAGAAAATACAGATATTGGAAAAAGGTCTCTGTCCTCAAAGACAGACATTTAAAATAACATATTTACAGAAAAATATTTAAAAATGTATCTTTTCAGGAAAAGGTGCATATATGACTGTGTGCATGCTCATATACTTTTCTATACATTTTCCCCTACCTTCCCTACCATAGCTAGTAGTGGTCTGTCTGGGAGAATACTCAGTTTATTCTGACAAAGTCTTCCCAGTATTTAATGAATAGCTGCATCAGAGTTTAGGTATCTGTAGCCTTTTAGACAGAAACTGAGGCATATTCTTAATGAGAAAAAGAGAATTCCAGGTGGGTATGGAAAATTCCAGGTGACAAAGGAGTGAAGATTGAGAAGAAAGAAAACTTAAAGAGTGGAAACATCTGACAAAATTTAGAACAAAGGGGGCTCCCGAGTACATTTTGCAGCCTGTCTTTTTTTACTTCTGGTTGCAGGGATTCGAACTCTGAAGTTCTAGCACAGAGCTGCAGTAGGGACTTGAACTAGGTTCAGAATGACCAGAGGGAAAGGATCTTGGCAGCAGCTTCTAATATTTACTAGACTTGAGAAGCACAGAGGGAAGACAAGCCATCTGGACAACAGTTATATTTGTTAAGTCAAGAAATGACCAAAACACATGGTGGCATCTTATCAGCAGGAGCAGAGAGGGAGGCTGTAGCCTTCTAGGATTCGCCAGTGGCTCTGCTGTGGAGTTCCTGGAGAGATCATGCAGTGGCTGCTTAAGGAGTTTGGAAACAGTGCTTGTCACTTAGAAGAGAGAGAACTTAATTGATATTATTCCACTGAGTCAGGGAGTCAGGTTAAGCATGCCTGATTCTCTCTCTCTCTCTCTCTCTCTCTCTCTCTCTCTCTGTGTGTGTGTGTGTGTGTGTGTGTGTGCGTGTGTGTGTGTGTGTGTGTGTATACATATGTGCATGTCTGTACATATCTGTGCATACCAGTGATGTGTTTTAAAAATAAAAAACGGGATAGGGGATACTCACGTTATTTTCCACTGCTCCTTCTCCACTGCTAGATGCTCTGCTGGTGCTCTATCTACATAGCCATGTGTGTTGTCTCCTTTGTCCACCAACTGTGAAGTCGTCTTTCTTGCTCCCCCACTTTTGGCATATGCATGTATGTATCGTGTGCATGCATGTTTATATGTGTGGGTGCATGTGAGTGGTCAGGGGTATGAGCATGTGCAGGTGCCTGTGGAGTGTGGTCCTCTATCCCTTTCTGTCTTATAGAGAGAGGCAGGATCTCCCTGACCCCGCTCTCTCTAATCTTGCAACCTATTCATTCCAGTTCCAGGAATTCTCCAACTCACCACCCAACAGTGGGATTACAAGTGAGCTTCCACACCCAGCCTATGTGGGTTCTGGGGATACACTTGGGTCCCCACTTTACTTTCTGAGCTGCATCCCCAGCACCTCCTGTTCTATACTCAAAACATTCTCACTGTATAGTACAGGCTTTAATGGAAACTGTGACGCTGCTCTCAAATTCTGGAATTATAAGATCACAGGACACAATGAATCTACAGTTATTGTTAACCACTGAGCTGCATGAGAATCCTTGAGTCTGTGCATTTGCCTCAAACCCCAAGTAACGGGGCTAGGCAGATGGCCCAGTTGTTAAGACCACTTGCTGTTTATTCAGAGGAACAAAGTTTGATTCCCAGCCACCTGTAACTCCAGCTGCAGAGGATCTGATTTTCACTTCTGACCTCATGAGAAACCTGTACACTCCACAAGCAAATACACACAGAGACACATTCTCATAGACACACAAATAAAAGTTAAACAGACAACCAACCCACCCAGGTTTTTCTCTTTATGTTAGAAGGCTGTGAAATACTTGCATGGACTATGAGAGGCTAACGATTCTGGCTAGATTTTACTATGTGGGTAGACTCGTATGTGGGGACCACAAGGCTGGGCATCAAAGAGGAAATTGATAAAATCATTATTTCTCCTTACACAGTCAGAAAGCAACACAGGAGAAAGTACTTCCAGAGATATGGATTGACAGATAACTGGTTTGCAGAGTCACTGGAGAGTCAGAAAGAGCTCAGGTTTTGTTCAAGGGAGAGATTTTCTTTTTGAAAGAACTATATCCTACAGTATGGACACAGCCTGAAGACATAGCAGTGACCAGGGTATGTGGGTGCTAGTGGAGGGGGTATCCAAATGGGACAGGGAACCGGATTTAGAAAACAGAAGACTAGAAAAACCAGTTAAAACTTGTTTAGGAAAAGGAAGCTAGGCTGAGACAAAAGGAATGGGAGGGAAAGCTCCTTGGGACACCTAGCAGGGTTTGGAAGGAAGATGTTGAGACACCAGAGATAACCTGATCAAGCAACACAAATGCTTCTTGGTACAAAGAAGCGTTCTGGAAGGGGGGTGAAGTCATGCATTGGAAGAGGACTTGGGATGGGTGAAACGAAGAGGCTGCACATGTTCAGGGAAGCCATCTTTTATATAAGAGAGTCATAGAACAACTTTTGGAGGTAGCAGGGGTGGAGGTTCTGGTAGTGTTGGGGATGGAACACAGGTATGCTAAGCAAGCACTCTACCACTGAGCTGTATTCTGAGTCTTCATGTTTTGTCATAAAGCTTTTGCATTTTGGTTTGTTTGGAAAGGGTTTTTGCTATGTAGTTTAGGCTGGATTTAAACTTGCTGTATAGACCAGGCTGGCCTCAAACATATGCTTCCTCCCTTAGTTTCCCAGGTATGTGCCATTGCAAGAGCTTCAGCACGATTCTTGTCTGCACTTTGTCACATATGGACGGTCTAGAGGTGATGACAGAGAGCCTAAACTGTTTGAAGTTGGCAAAATCACTTCCATATGGATAAGTTAGGGGAATAAATTGTTTGAACTTAGGAGAAGACACCAGAGGGGGAACTCTGGTCTTGGTTTTCAAGTTTCAGAAGGTGTAAGACACAAAGCAGTTTGACACTGCCGGCTGTCTCTATGGAGACCAGAGAGAATGCATCAAATGCTACGTGATATTGAACTTGATAACAGAAGACTTCTCTGTCTCTCATCTACACCATTTAGCCCAGAAATTACAGACATTCATTTCTGTGGAGGATACAGTAGTACCAACTATTCAAAGAGACATGTATTTTGACTCTCTTGGATAATTGAAAAAAATTTTAAAAAGTTTTTTTAATTTTAATTCTATTTCATTTCATTTCTTAATTTTAATTTCTTCTCTTAATTCTTTAATTTTTAAAATGTAAACTTTACCTCTTTAGATTTTGGACCTGGTTGCAAAGGTAAGAAGCTCATGTAACTATATTTAGAAAGACACTATTAGACTAAGTGAATTCTACTCAGTGAGAATCGATAATTATCAGAAGTCTCTAAGGGGAATCTGTTCATGCAGGGTCTTCCTCTCTCTCTGGAATAACTGAAAAATCATTCAGGTTCATCTGAATATTTGCTTTCTGTGTATCAAACAGGATGGAGCTTGCTTTTGGGACCCAAACTCTCAGAGTTCCGTGGGTCACTTTCAACTCAGGCATCATTTTCCTCTCAGGTGGTCATTTTCCATAAGATCTATTTTCAGTCAGAACATAACTGTGATTAGTAGTAAATCTTTTAAGAAAAAAGCATGCATATGAGGCCAGAGGTATATTTGTTTTTGCTTAAATCTCTTATTTTTAAAGACTTAAAATATGAATCTTATTATTTATGTCATTTTATGAATATTACATATTCCTTAGAAACCAGCCCAAGGTCGTGAAGGACAAGGGTATGGTTAGCGTTGATACATTGATGACTGGGAGGAACTTGAGGCAGGAGAATTGAGGTGGAGATAAATAGAGATTTTAACAGATTAACAGAAATTGAGATTTTGAACAAATCTTGCTACCTGGGGAGTGGTTACTGAGTATATTTAGATATAAATACCCATTGGGATGTGTAGTTGAGGTATATCATTATATAAATTATTCCTCATTATAACCAAACACTGTCTCTGTATGGAGGCTCATGATTGCAAACCTAGCACTTGGGACACTGAAGCAAGAGAAACACAAGTTTGAGGCCAGCCTGGATTCACTGTGATTCCCTGTCAAATGACCCACATGTTTAATACCAGCCCTGGAGAGGGAGGCAGATCTCTGTTAGTATCAGGGAAGCCATAAGATCTGACACCCTCACAGGCATACATGCAGTCAAAACAACAATGTACATAAAATAAGATCCCGTCTCAAAGAACAAAAAGTAGATGGATAGATAGATCATAGTTATTAATAAATAGATAGGTGGATAGATAGATATATAGGTGGCTAGATAGATAGGTAATGAAATACTGAAGCCTATTCAGGAGATATAATTTGTATTCCTTTCCTTCCACTTGGGCATTTCTGTTTGTTATAGTCTGTAGGTTGTACATGTCCTTTTGGTCTCTGAGTTACCTCACTCCGGATGATAGTTCCATCCATTTAACAAGATAAACTGAATCTAATAGAAGAGAAAGTGAGAAAGAGCCTCAAACTTAGGGGAAAATTTTCTGAGCAGAACACCAGTGGCTCAGGCCCTAAGATCAACAATTGCTAAATGGGACCTCAGGACACTGAAAAGCTTTTGTAAGACAAAAGACACTGTCAATAGGACAAATTGGAAACCTACAAATTGAGGGGAAAACTCCACTAACCCCACATCTGACAGAGAATTAATATCCAAAATATATAAAGAACTCAAAACCCAAATAACCAAATTTAAAAATGGGATACAGAGCAAAACAGAGAATTCACAAAGTAAGAATCTTGAATGGCTGAAAAACCCTTAAAGGAGTGTTCAAAGTCCTTAGTGATCCAAGAAATGCAAATCAAAATGGCCCTGAGATTCCACCTTACACCAATCAGAATGGTTAAAATAAAAAATTCAAGTGACAGCAGATGTTGACGTGAATTCGGAGAAAGAGGAACACTCCTCCATTGCTGGTGGGACTGCGAACTGGTACAACCACTCTGGAGGTTCCTCAGAAAATTGGAAGATACTTCTATATGAAGACCCAGCCATACCACTCTTGGGCATGTATCTAAAAAATTCCCCACCACACCACAAAGACATGTGCTCCATTATGTTCATAGCAGTCTTATTTGTAATAGCCAGAAGCTGGAAACAACCCAGATGTTTCTCAACCAAAGAATGGATTCAAAATATGTGGCTCATTTACACAATGGAATACTATTCAGCTATTAAAAATGAGGACATATTTTTGTAGTTATAAACTCTTTTTTGTTCATGTATATGCAGTGTGTTTATATGTATGTGTCACATGCACATGTTTATATGTGGTCACAAGTTTATGTGGAAACATATGCCACATTCCCAGCTAAATAATTATAAGTCTTGACAAAAGTCACTTTTGGAGCTGGAGTGGTGGCTCAGTGGTTAAGAGCCCTGTCTGGTCTTCCAAAGGACTCAAGTTCAATTCCCAGGACTCATATGGAAGCTCAAAACTGTCTATAACTCCAGTTACAGGAGCACTGACTCTCTCACGACATACATGCAGTCAAAGCACCAATGTACATAAAACAATAAATTATTTAAAAAGAAAAATGCCATTTCTTCTGATAAATTGGCATTAAACTGGAGACATACACACAGATACACAGACACAGAGACACACAGACACACACACACTCGCACAGACCATGGGAACAGTATGGTATAACACCAGTGTTTGGGTCAGGGCCGTACTGTGTGGGAACACGCAGAAGTGGGAGAAGGTATGAACAGGGGATATGATAACTAGCAGTTGGTTGGCAAGGGCAAATTCATTATGAAATGTGAGATTCTAGAAGACACAGTAAAAAGCTGGAAGAGTTGTTGCTTTCAGAGAGACATTTGTCATATAAAAAAATCTACAGTACATCAAGAGCCAGAAATTGGGATCTCTGTCTTGAGACTTTCCTCTCAGTAGTTTAAATCACTCTGGGTGTCTAGGTTAGACCTGGTACACTGAGCCAGCCCTTTCTTACCACAGTTTTAGTGTACTCAGGCTGCTATAACAAAACAGTTTATTCTTGGTAATCCTTAAGGAGCCAGAATTTACTGCCCACAGTTCTAGAGTCTGGAAAAACCCAAAATCAGCAATTTAGCATGCCAGAAGATTGAGAGTGGGGTCAGGGCCTGCTCCTCCCATGTCTCCATATGGCAACAGCATAAACAAGTTCTCTTAGCCTTCTTTTTATTTCTTTTATTACCTCTTTAATTTTCTGAGTTATAATTACTTAGTTTCTCTATACCCTTCCTCCTTCCTTACACACACACACACACACACACACACATACACACACACACACACACACACACACACACACACACAAAATATGTATATACATGCATCGTTTTAAATGCATACATACTACCTACTCATCTGTATAGTATTGTTTTATGTATATTGTTGGTGATATTTGGTATTGAATAACCAGCTGCTGAAGACTTTTTCTACTCTGGGCACTCCCTAATTGCCTATAGTTCTCTGTGTGTGACTGAGGTCCCATGGGTTCCCCAACTCCATCCACATTAACATGTCTATTTCTGTTGTTACTATTCAGGTCATGTTTGAACAGTCATGTCAGTGAGGTGCCATGGGTGTACTTCCAGACAGTCCTAAGAGTCACAATTTAAGAGTAAATTCTCTGATCCTCTGCCTCTTACAATCTCTCCACTCCCAACTCCCTTCTGCAATGATCCCTTAGGTTCAGGAGCTGAATTGTGGTGTACCAACTGGTACTGGGCTCCACGGTTAAGCATTTTGATTGGTTGTGCTTTTCTGCAATGGTCTTCATCTGAAGCAAAGAAATGTTTCTTTGATTAGAGGCTAGGACTATACTTACCTGCTGGTATAAGAATAAATGTTTAGAATTTATTCTTTGTTAGGGATTGTGCTGGTTTGGTTGTAGGATTTCCACCAAGATCCATGATTTTCCTAACTCTGGATATTTGGCTAGGATTCCAGTATCAGGTATGATTTCCCTCTTGTTGAGCAGGCCTTGAGTACATTTAGCTGTTAGTTGCCACTAGGGAATGTATTCCACTAGTGTACCTTACGGTTATCACACCATACCGGTCTCATTGTTTGGTTTTCAGGCACCAGAGTTGGGTAGGACTGTTGGTTGCTTCCATAGTTTGGAAGTTTTCATGGTGCATTCTTGTAGCATGAAAGCTAGTCCTTGAGGATGAAGCATTTAGATAAGCTTCAGCTCAGGGGCCTCTGGGCTTTAAAATATCATCAGCAGTAGAATATGTCTTTCACCTCTGGGGGCAATGGAGGGCAGAAGCAATAGTTTGTAATGTTTTGGGAGTCTCTTAGACAGCCCTGACCAACAATTCAAAGCAGGGTTTCTCATGACTGGTGTTGAGAGTTTTGTTAGATTGTCTTTGGCTCTTGGAAGGAATATTGTCAACACAGATGAGAACACTTCTTTTAAACTCTATGTGTACTTTTATTCACATATTGACATGTAGTTTTATTGGGGGAATAGATAGTTAATAGTGTGATTATTTATAACGTTTTCAGACATCCTTAACATTATTTTTCCCCTTTTCTCCTCTTCTCTTCCCCTCCCTAAGTTAGAACCCCTCCCTACTTTTTAATTCCCCATGTCCCATCACTTCTATCTACCCTGCCATTGCTCTCTCTAGTGCTTCCTGCACCCTGGCAATGACCTCTTTTTACTTTCCTGGTTTCTGCAGTTACTCCAGGAGATGTACTCACATCTGAAGATTTGAAGCTATGGGCCTCAGATGAAAGAGAACAGATGGTTGCCTTTCTGGCTTGGGTTATGTCCCTCAGTATGATCTTTTCTGCTGAATAGTATTCTGTAGAGCACATGTACCATATTTCCATTACTCATTCATCTTTGGAATAATCACATTCATAAAAGCAAAGTTCTCATGCTCCAATCATCTCCCCAAAGCCCTGTGCCTCTATACCATAGCATTAAGGGGATGGCTTTCACAGAATAATTTAATGAAGAGGCATCAACATTGAAAACATCACTCGTTTTGAGGTTCCATTTTGTCTTTTCCTTTAGTCCATTGGTTAACAGTAGTGTGAACATCCCTTGGATCTGTTTTGTTTTATTTTCCCTAGAAATTCTTACATTTCTGAATTTTTACAAAATTATATTTATCTTCATAACCTCAGCTAACGCTGAACTTCTTAGTACCATGTGTGAGAGGGCTAAGCAACAGTGAAACCAGACACTGCCTATTGATGCCCACAAACCTGAATCCAGCTGGCCCTGGAGTAGCATCAGATACCCATGCCGGCTGACCCTGCTGACCTGGTACCTAGTTCCTGAGTCGACGTCTGGGGCCAGGTAGTGAACACTGAAAGGTAGAAGTCAGTAGTACCAGCCTGACAGCTGACAGAGTGGATGAACCATTTGAGAGTAGGCGGGGCCTGAAGATGACAGGAAGCAGAAGTAAAAATAGAAGAGAACAAGACAATAGAAGAATAAATTCATGAGTCCAGAGAAGCACCAGTTTCTTTTCACAATTTTTACACAGAGCAAGCAAAAGACTCCTTAACTTGCTGATTTGTGACAGAAGGATACTCTTCCAAAGCACACTTCTCATTTTCTACTTATTTTAGGTACATTCTACCTTCTGAAGTTTCTAGAACCTTCCCCAAATTGTGTCAACAGCTCTGTATTGAGTGTTCAACACACGAGCTTGTGGTGGGAGTTTTCCTTACAGTTCACAACAACTATGAAAGACTACACACAAGAGTTAAACCTGATAGGTTTAGTATGGTTCTCATCTTTATGAACTATACCTCTAGATTCAAGGGAAGTGCAACAAGTTGGTCCCACACATCACTCACTGTTTTTCTCCAGTTTTAAATCGAATTGTTTGTTCTAATGCATGAATTAATTAGAGTGTATTGTTTCCATTTCCTAATTTTCTTGAAATTGTCTGTGACTCACCTGTATTGTTATCTTGTTTTAATTTCTGACAGTCTCAGTGTTTTTTCGTTAATTTTAAGTGATTTTTAAAATTCTTATGACATATATAGCATTGTCTTGTAAGTGCTTCTATGTGATTTTCTCTGACTGCTGGTGTATAAATAGCTCATGACTGTATTTATTCAAATACCAGAGAAACTACAGAGGAAAGGGAATAAAAGGAGAAAGATGTGAAGAATGTAGTTTTGGACATCCAGAAGAGTGAGACACACACCTAAAAGAATTAATTCAGTAGGATATGTGATATAGACTAATGTGATGCATATAAAATAACAAATGCTATGTAGCGATACTGTTTTCATTTTATTTTGCAGATACAGTTTTATTTAACAGCATAAGACAGTGTCATTCCTGATTTACAAATGAGGTGTTGAGAGGTTAGAGGGCTCCCTGGCATTCATAATGCTAGTTGACTGTAGAGTCAAATCTTCTACTGTTTAATCATCCAAGGGTCATTTGAGTCCTAGAAGTGGTACAGAAATAATAGAGTATGATGTCCTTGCGTGTCATATAAATGAGAATGTACCGCAAAAGCTAACCTTTCATAACTGGTTAATGGAGGTGTCTAGACCAGAACCCCCTGCCATATTAATAAAGTTTCCTTTTCTGTTTAGAGATTTCACAGAAAACAACCACACACTATTTAGCTTTATACTTCATTGTGGGAATTCTATTTCCCATTGGCTGAGCTGATGTCATTTCAGTCTGAATAGCGTCCCACTCCTTGGGAAGCCATCCTGCTTCTACTCCATGAGGTTCTGTGATACTGTCAGTCAGAGGAGCTTCCCCCTGCCTGAGTACTGGACTACATAAGGTATCTTGTAGCCACGAGGTATTTTTCTTTTGTTTTCAATTATGGAAACTAATGGATAAGCAGTTTGGATTAATAATGGTCATGATGGCTATGTATACTGAATGAAAAATGTGAGGTGGGTCTTAGGATCGGATGAGAAATAATTGGTCAATGTAAAGCAGAAGGAAAGACAGCATGCTGCTCTGCCAGTGTCTTCTCACTTCCCAACTGTCCACTGACACCTGAGCAAAAAGACGATGACGTTTAGAAGTGATATCCCATATAGACTTAAACATACATACATACACACACACACACACATACACACACACACACACACACACACACACACACACACACACACACACACACACACGCATGCCAAATTTTGCAGAGCCAGAATGGGGGAGGGGGGACAAAATGGCAGCAGAGAGTCAAGACTCCATATGTTAATAGGAGATGAGAACCCAGGAATCATAGTGTGTCGGGGAGTTCCCTTACTCCTGAAAGCCATGCTGGGGGAGATAGAGTGTGTTCGAATGTCACTCTCCTTTGTTCAGTTAACATTATGTGCTGGGGATGTCATGGCGGTGTATTCATTTGGACCCTGGAGACAAGAGCTGTGAGGGATGGCATGGAGGAGGATGAGGAGGAGGTGGAGGAGGAGCAAGAAAAGGTAAATTATCATCCTTATCATTCAGGGCATCATTCCCCCTGCTGGGAAATGGGCTGCCTTAGAGGCCAGAGACCTAAAATAGACCTTTGCCCATGACTCAGAGCTTGCCTTGCTCTTGCTGTGAGGGCTTAATTTGCCTGAAGCGTCAGTTCCTGGTCCTCTATGTGAGTCATGCTGCTTAGTAAATGGAGTCCAGTGCTCTTGAAAGGTCTTCCTTACCTTGCTGGGGGATCTGTCTATCTGTCTGTCTGTCTGTCTGTCTGTCTGCTTTTACGTCTTCACGTAGTTTTTCAGGGTCTTACAAATATCATGTATACTTGGCTGAACTGCGGCTTTTTGAAATGCTTGTTTTGAAATCCTAGCCTCCCTCCAGTACATCAGAATGTGACTGTGCTTAGGAGCTAAAGGAGTTCAAAGAAAACCACTGGGTCAAAACTTCACCCAGTGTTATTGAGGCAATCAGACACATCCAGAGGGAACTTTATATGTGGAGAGAGATAATGGCCATGTTCCAGCCAAGAAGAAGGGTCTAGAAGGAAGCAACTCTGCCCACACCTGGCCTGCTAGGTCTTTCTGACTCCCACACAGTGAGACTGTGGATGTTTGTGTGCCACCTGGTCAGTGGGACTTCCTTATCTTAGCCCTGGATCACTGATAACACAGGGGTGTTTCTCTCCTGCCTGCCCTGTGCTGACCACGGCCTTGGAGGAGGCAGCCTGTGCCATGCCCTGGGAGAGCCCGAGTGGCTCATTCCAGCATTGGTTTATGCACACTCAGCACATGGCTCTTCACTCTGTGGCCCATACATTTCCAAGTGCCAAGTGACAAAGTTTTTTTTTTTTTTTTTTTTTTTTTTTTTTTTTTTTTTTTTCACATTGGAAAACGTCAAGCTGATCAAAGAAACAAACACTTTTAATGAAACATATGTGGGACACTTAGAAGGAGAAGATTTACAATGTGTCTGCTGTGAAACCAGAAGGCTCATGGAAAGTGTGAAGAAGGAGGACAAAGATACTAGGCTCTGACGCCAGAGGAGACATGGCCTAAATATTAAACAGAAGGGAAAAATAATTCCCTTCCATAAAATCTCAATTCATTTCCGCATCTAACATAAATCACTAATATACACACAGGATGGTTTCATCTCGTCACACTCAGTTCTTCCCACACCCATCACAACAATGTACACTTTGATCTCTGGGAAGGAAATTAAATTCAGACACTGAGATATAAAATTCTCGGGGTTGCTTAAAAACCAAATTATAAGTATGTTCCCTCCCCTATTAGAATTTTAAGGATTAATAAAAAAATGTGGGCATGTTTTGTCTAGTCTTAAATAGTAGATGATGTCTTCCTTTTGAATTCTGGGACTGAAATAAAATCCTTCCTAAGGATAGGACAGAGATTTCTTTTTGAACGCTGGTGTCACTTACATCATATCAGGGTGGTCACATATATCAAGTGACACAAAGCTGAGTTTGAATACTTTACGTATTAAGTTGATGCTATTTAAGTAACCATAGAAGCCCCTGGTTCACATGTGCAGTAGCCTGGGTGGTTTTTTATAGGGGATACTGTATGTACTTGCCATGTATTTAATATGTGACCTAAGCATTCATGCATTCATTCTCTTGTATTTATAAAATAGCTTACTTTAAAACCAGTGGTAACTATTTAGAATGTAGACTTTCCAGTATTGGTAGCAGCTTCAAGCTTGGACACTGGGTGATATAGAAAGGATTCCCGAGTGAGAGTTAACTCTGGACTCAGCTTGTCAGGGATTTTCTTTCCTGTTCTTTCTTTTCTGTTCATTCTCTCTCTCTCTCTCTCTCTCTCTCTCTCTCTCTCTCTCTCTGTCTCTCTCTCTGTCTCTCTCTCTCCCTCCCTCCCTCCCTCCCTTCCTCTCTCCCTCCCTCCCTCCTTTCTTTCTTTCTGCCATAAAGAGAATCACAGAATGTTTGTCTCTGCTTCCATTCCCTTCAGATCAGAGTAAAACCTTGATATTGTCTAAGGCAGCATATGGCGTTTTCCTTTGCACGGCTTTTAATTGTAAAGTTCCTCACGATTTTCTTGTTGCTGTGAACACATTCAGGACATAGCAAATTATCTTCCTCACCTGGTTCTGGGATAATACAGGTTGTAAACATGAAGAGAAAATTCATCCTTTGAAGAGTGTCTGGAACCCAGGTCAGACTGGTATACAATTGCAGGGGAACCCAGCCTTTTCTATCTGCAGGGTGCTGCCTGTCATGGACGACACATCATCTGAATCCAGTGGTTTGTGGCAGAAAGACCTCTACAGAAGAGGGAGGAGGACAATGATTCACAGACATTGACTGAGTAGCTCTCACAACAATTCTTCCCCAGGGTGCAAATATAGACCACTGAGGTGAAGTTAGAATTTCCAGTACACCACTCTCCTGGTTGCTACTTTGGCAGCTGTCTGGAGGCCCAGTTCCTCTGAAGACCATCTTCGGTTTCTTGAGACCCAGCTTCATCCTGGCCTCAGAGATATGTTGGAAATATAATATTCTTGTTTAGAATATGAATGTCTCCAAGTCTCAAATAAACCTTAACTTTCTTGCCATCTGTACTCAAGTTATAATAGCGGCCCCACCCCCGAAGAGTGTTCTGGGAAATATCATTAACAGGAGACAGGTGCTTGGTATGGTTCTTGCTGGGTGTTCTGACCATATATTCTTGTGTGTATGGCCGTCTCCAGGGGTAGGTCTTACGTAACAGTGGCAATGCTCTTAAAGAATACTGACACTCCTTCCCTCAGCAGCTGTGTACTGCCAATAGTTCTTAACTAGGGGTGGGACTTAGTGCCCACTCCCCTCTCTGCTGGGATCTGGCCTGGCCTGAGAGTGCACAGGTCTTGTGCATGCTGGTACAATGCCACTTTAGAAAGTCTGTGAATGCATCGACTGTGGCTCTTCACAGATTATTTCAACCTGGATATAAGTTTGAATTTTCTATGTGTAGAACGACTTGATTTTAGCAGAACAAAGTTCATTGTTGAGCACTGCTAAACAGGGTAATTATTCTTCTCAGGCTGCTTTCTCTTAGCCATGGGTACTAGAGCACAGCAATCACCGGTCTGAAGCTGGCAGTTGTATTTAAAAAAAAAAAAAAAACTTCAGAACAGTTCTCTCTATGGAAGAAATTGTCTGGATCTTTCTGTGCCCACCACTCCCTGCTCCTGCATCTTGGTAGTGTGCTCATAACTCTTCACCACGGGTCAGGGGTCACTGTTTAATGAGAACAAGTCAGTGTCAAAGGCACAATGACCTGGGAAATTAAAGAGATAGTTTTTATTTGCTCTATTGCAACAGGGAGAATGTTCATTAATGAGGAATGTCTCAGAGAAGACAAAAATGAAGAGACAAGAGTTTTGTAGAGGTGAGCAGACAGGGAGCCATCACGGCTCTCAGGGCACACTGGAGTGATAGAGCACTCCTTCTTATATGGGTGAGTGGGTGGTGCTTTGAATTCTCCCACCAACTATGACAAGGAGCAGGTATTTCTCACCCACCTCTGTTTTCTGAGAGCTCACTTCCAGGCTCAGTGATATAAGAGCAAGCCAGCTGGCAGACCATCCTCAGAAGCGGTACCTTTATCCTTTATATCACAAAACTCCTAAGATTTAATAACTGTGACCACTGCTTGCCTTTTAAACTATAAATTTCCAGGAAAATAATATAATATGTACTCACCAGGTCATTTTTACATAAGTGAATAAATTTAAAAAGTCATATATAACATTTTATAGATTTGTTTTTATGATTTCTGTTTGTGTGCAGGCTTGGGTATAATGCTGAGCTAAGTACATGTGAGTTCAGGTATTCTTGGAGGTGTTGGATTCCCTAAGGTTGAAGCCACCTAAGGGGGGTAGTGGGAACCAAGCTCTGGTCCTTTGAAAAGGCGTATATGCTGTTAACTGCCGAGCCATCTCTCTAGCTCCACATGCATCATTCTGAAAATTAGTCACTAGTGCTATATCTGTCAAGATTTTGGTAGTCTCATTTGATATCTTTAGAAAATGTCAATCATCCCAAATCTCTCACAGGATTATGTCTGAATAAATCATAAATCAGTAACTAGAATTTTTTTTTCTTAATAATTCTTACAGGGACCTCAGTCTTCCAGTTCTTAAATCAGTGCTATTGAAGAAGTCAGCCAAATTTAAAGAAGACAATAGGAGACACATATTAGTATTTTAAACTTATGGTGAAGATCATGCAATTCAGTCTTTTTATTGCATGAAAATGCTTTTTGAAGAAAAGAGGGAATTTTATTTGTAAAAATCTGATGATCCAAGGACTTAGGGAATAGAGATTATACTGACACAGGAGATAAGGGTGTTGGTTGCTGGAGGAAACATGCCTCTTCCCTCCAGGTAAACTCCTGGACACTGAATCTATATATCATGAAGTCTAGCAATTCCAAATAGGTTTAGGGGGTTCCAAGCAGAGACTGAAACCTTTGCCATCATTAGTCTGGGGAAAGGACTCTTGTTTTGATACTGCTCTGCAACCATCAGGTAGAAATGATAGTGGGGGCTGTAAGGGTTGATACCACTTTGTGTGATATCTTTTAGCTTTCCTTTCCTTTCCCGGGCTTTATAAAATATAAAATATAAAGAAAAGATGCACCTGCATGATTAGAAGGCTGACCTCTAGATTATCTTTTTTTTTTTTAAATTAGAATTAGTGATCCCCAGAACATCTGGTAACTTTCAGGTAATGCTGGAATATATAATTCTATTCATTATAATCACAAAGTATCAACTTTCAGAAAGCATGTAAATTAATATGAGGTTTAACATTCACAAAAGCAGTGTGTTTGTCTCAAGAAAAAGCAGTATCCAGCTCTAGGAGGCCTAAGATGATTGCAACAATGGGAGGAAAAGAAGCAAATAACCCTGGATGTTGGCGACTCTGCAGAATGTATCTATATCTGAGTTCTCTAAGGTTGTGGGTTGGGATTTGTTGTTGTTGTTTTATATGTGAGAGCCTCATGATAAACCTCATTTGTGTACAACCAACTCTCACATTCTAAGCAATGACTTTCAAATTGTGAGCAGATGGACCGGAGTCCAGTCATGGTATGTCTGTAGAAAGGACTTGTGAAATAATATTCCCCAACATTGGTGAGAAAGAACATCTGATGTTCCCTGTACACAAAGAAAAATGTTTATCATGAGTTAAGGATTTAAACGTCTGGGACATTCACACACACCCTTATAAAGCTGCAGGAAGAAGCCTAGCAATATGCTCACATGATGAAGTGTGTGTGTGTGTTCAATTTATAGCAGTAACATATTTTGATGCAATCGATTGGAATTTCTGTGTCTTTCCATCGGAGAAATACTGTTGTCACTGTCACACATCTCTGTGTGTTACACAGTTGAGATAGCAATTGTCATATTTTGGAAGAGGAAATTTAATTGAGAGTGCCTTCATGTCAGATTTTTGTTGGATAATTTATATTATTCCAGTTACTTTTGTATATGCTGTAATTGTTTAAGTTGATAATCTAAGTGCCCAAATCACTACCCCAAACATTCTAGTCACTCACTGTGTCAAATCATGTACTCATAGTACAAAGCTTTAGGCCTCCAAGTCACAGTAATATGTGAAGATACCCATTAGTACCAATACACAGCATTCATTCTGCACTGCCAGATGCTGCCCATGCAAACTTCTTCCACTTGTAAGCTATACAAAAGTTGTAAAATCACACACTCAGCTTTCATTAATAGCTAATCTGAGTGGAAATTATTCACCAGATAAAAACCCCAGGAAATAAAACTATACTTTCATTTTCTGTTTCTTAAGAGGTAGTTGCCTAATTTATTAGATGCCTCTCCACATGACTTAGGTCTGTTCCTGCTCTGTCCACAAAGGGTATGGGATCCTTGTGTCTAGGAAGAGATTGTTTTCACCGGGTGCTCATGTCTTTGAGCTTAATGCATGGTTGGACCTAGTTTTTTGTGTGAAGGGGTGGCTGTTGATGGGTGGCTTGTCCTGGCGTCTTTGGTTTGAAACATGGAGATGCTGTTTCTGGAGATGTGAGATAACCCTATCTCTTCACAGTATGGCAAGGTAGACAGTATGTCTGGGCAGGTGATCAGAGGAACAGGAAGAAAACAGGAGGCACACTCAAAGCAGTAAATCCTTAACATCTCCTCTCAGACTGCTTATAATATCCTTTTGGTATGGTTCATCAGAAAACCCCGGCAAAGGAGAAGTAGGGTGTGCACACTTTAACCCTCATGGTGTTGATATGGGTATCATGGGTGGTAGTAAAACATTTGTCTGGCTTTCGACTCTAACTCCTCAGAAGGATATTCTAAACACCCAAATAGTCTAAAAACTGAGTGTGCTTGCTCTTCATGAGCCCTGTGGGTTTTATTCTAGTTTCAGCTAAGAGATGACTCCCAGGGGGCTGGTTACTCCATCCTGTGAAGCTTAAATCCTGGAACCCCAAGTAAGGACAGAAATACAGACACACATACAGAAAATCTGTGGTTAAGTGGGGGTGAGCCATACCTACTACTGCCCCAATCTGAAGCTTCAGTGTGTTTATTATACACAACACAGGGAGGAGGGGCTAGCCAGTGTAGATAGGAGGTATGTGGAGGCAAGCTGTCTCGGGTTGTAAACATCTGAGGAAACTATAGCTTTTATACACACTGATAAATAAATCCTCTATACATAGTTGTCTATTCACTTTGACTTACATACCCTTATGGGGAATGGCGTTGCCAATTTCCCTAAGTCTGAGGCCTTGGAGTCCATCACAGGGCTGTGCCAATGTCAATGGCTGTTCAGTCATGATTCTGCTCAGGGATTCCTCTACTCACCAGAAAGACTAGTGATGAAAAGATTCGGAGAGAGCCTTAAACCAATATGACCGCTGAGCAGGCAACAAGATCTGGGGATTGAGTAAAACCAAATGGATAATTTCTTAGTCAATCGTGCCTACAGAATGAAACTAATAAAAACCCAGACCACCAAAGCTCATACCTTCCTTTTTGGTGAACATAGGGATAAGCTAGGATAGTGATGTATCTTGGCCTTTTAATGTGTGATGGCAACTCATTTTGTGTGCTAATGTGTGATCTATTCATGTGCACTTGATATAAATGTGTATTTTGCTGTTGTTTGGAAGAACGTTCTGTGTATGTCTCTTTGGTACAGTGAGCCGATAGAAGGTTCAACTCTTTTCTGCCCTGTACTCTGTCTGTCTGCTTATTACCCTTGAGAGTGAGGTCTCACAGTTACCTATTATGTATCTACTTGAGGTTTCAGTCACTATTAAGTGTCTACTTCTGTCTATCAATCTGTCATTGTCTGTTTCATATGTTTATAAACTCTGAAGTTTGGTGGATATATGCTGATTTTTTATGAATTAACACTTTAATGATTGTATAATGTCATCCTTTACTTTCTGGCCTCTTCTAAGGAATCCAAGCTTAATTATATAGGCTAATCTGCTATCTGCTGCAGCTTTCTTGAATGGGAAACATTTTTCCACAAGCTCATGTGTTTGAAATCTTGCTTTCCAAATGGTAGCACTATTTGGGATGGTTATGAAACCTCTAAGAGTTCGATCCTTGATGGAGACAAGGGGTCACTAGGGACAGCCCATGAATTTTTAGTCTGGTCCTACTTCCTGGTCTCTCCCTGCTTCCTGACTATTGAAACAATGTGCTCAACCAGACTCAGGCTCTTTCCTCTTCTTGATGGATTTTACCCCCTTAGAACCTTAAACTGGAATAAACACCTTTTCTATTATGTTGCTCTGTCATTTTATTGCAGCAATGTATAAAGTAACTGAAGCCAACATAGTTTCTCCAAAGGTCCTGAAAACTGCATTAGCTAGTATATATGAAGGGACAGGAGAAATGCATCTCCAGCAGAGAAAGCTGTTCACATAAAGATACGCCAAGCCTGATGTGTGCATGCATAGGAAGGTATGCCATACCCAAGCACACTTTGGTATTTTGGTATATGGTGTGTTGGAACATGAAAACAGAAGGGTGAATAGGAACCAGGCCATCAAGGGTACTGCTTTTTATACTAAGGAGCTTGGATATTTTGTCATGGGATGCCTTTAAATATGAAGCTCAGACTTATGTTTGACAGTTCTTTTACATTGCGTCACGGAGAATGAAATGAAGGGAGATAAGATGAGAAGGAGGCAGGAATTAGTGTGTGTGTAGCAATGTATAGAGAGATGATGTGGTTTTGAAATAGGGTCATTATGGTGGTGTTGTTCCTCATGATTTCTTAAGTACAAGGCTGGATTAAGATCTAAAGATGTGAATTTCTGTGATATGTCATGTAAAATTAAAGATAAAGACTGCGGGGGAAACCATAAACCACAAAGGTTACATGCAGACTTCAATTCAAAGTTTGGATTTTTCTTTCATAAAATTCCAAGTAGACTCTGACTCTGGACTCTTTTCCTTTTTTTAATGCCTCCAACTACCTAATTAGTCTTCATTTAGATTAGTATGATCTTTTGGTAAGATCCTGGTAGTCGCTGTGTTGAGTCACAAGACTGATGGATCATATACTTAGACTTGAGCTTGCTAGAATCTATGGTATTCACTACAGTTACTATTGTAGCTTTCTTCTAGGGCAGTGGATCTCAATGTTTCTAATCCTGTGACCTTCTAATAAAGTTCCTTATGTTGTGGTAACCCCCAACCCATAAAATTATTTTAATTGCTACTTCATAACTCTAATTTTGCTACTGTTATGAATTATAATGTAAATATCTATATTTTCCAATGGTTTTAAGTGATGCCTCTTGAACTGGCTTTGTGTGTCAACTTGACACAAGCTGGAGTTATAACAGAGAAAGGCACCTCCCTTGAGGAAATGCCCCCATGATATCCAGCTGTAAAGCATTTTCTCTGTTAGTGATCAAGAGTGGGAGGCCCCAGCCCACTGTTGGTGGTGCCATCCTTGGGTTGGTAGTCTATAAGAAAGCAAGCCGAGCAAGCCAGGGGAAGAAAGCCAGTAAGTAACATCCCTCCATGGCCTCTGCATCAGCTCCTGCTTCCTGACCTTCTTGAGTTTCAGTCCTGACTTCCTTTGGTGATGAACATCGATATGGAAGTATAAGCTGAATAAACCCTTTTCTTCCCAATTTGATTCTTGGTCATGATGCTTTGAGCAGGAATAGAAAGTCTGACAGAGACACCTGTTAAAGGGTCGTTCAAATCACCAAAAGAGTTGAATCCCACAGGTTGAGAACCAGCACTCTAGATTATAGATGTCTCTGAGCCAAGCCCAAGATACAAATCTACAGAGGCAGAGCACCTGGTTATAAGGCATTCTTCTGATCTGAAGCTAGACTGTCTGAGTTTATAATTTAGCTTTGCACTTATGACTACTGTGAGACTGAACAAGAGAGAAACAAACAGCAGCTACCATAAAACGTCTCTGTGCTTGAGATTCTCCATCTGTAAAATAGGATAAGCAACAAAATTTGTGTCAGGTTCCTTCTAAGGACTAGAAACAATGAGCACTATGGTTGGCACAGAATAACTTCTGAACAGATCATAGCTCAGGATTCAGTACTCACACTCTTCTCCAGTCTAGAACTCTGCTAGTTCTAGGCTCCGTGTCACTTTCATCATGTTGATGACTTGAATATTTATTCCCCAGCCGTGATTCTCTTCCATATTCTCAATTTGAATAACTAACTGTGTATGTAAAAGCTGTCTATTTCAGATGGCCTAGGGAATTCCTTAACCAGAGATAATAGCATAAGAAAAGAATTGTGGGACAGGATGTTACTTCCCTTCCGGATTTGCTGCTTGTGTGACTGTAGCCATCTTGGTTTTGTAACCTGGATTCTTCAGTCTGTATTTCTAGAGATGAAAGCAATTTTGCTTCATAAAATTTCAAGTTGACTCTTTGGCTCTGAACTCTTAAAGTTAAAGGTACAATGCAAATAGCCGAAATGATTCTATTTTAATCTCTCCAGTAGATCCCACATGCTTTGTATCCTGGCGCTCTGTGTCCTCTGCGAGTTTGTTCTGTCTGTGAGAATTGACATACAGCAGTAAGAGCTCAAGCTCTGGGCTTAGGTTTTGCTTGAATTCCAGCTTCACCAACTGTCTGGCTAGAAAATCTACATAACCTTGGTAACCCTCTGCTTTATCTTATAAACAGATTGATGATTTTTAGGAGCTAGTTGGCCATAAATAACCAACAATCAGATTGAGAGTGATTTAAAGAGTAAGAACATGTATCAATTTCAATACAGCCCTTGCCAAGTGGCCTGTCATGGTTGTTATAAGGATGACTTTGATTCTGCTTCATGATCCAAGATGACTTCAGCAAAAGATGTCAGAAAATGCAGAAGACAGGAAGCATGGGATACAATATTTCTTTGCCCAGCATCAGGATTATTTGTTTGTTTGTTTTTGAAAAACATAATTCATTCTAAGAGACTCCAGGAAGAAATGTCCTCAGCTTCCATTGGGCTCAGTTGAATTTCATGTTTATGTTTTAGCTGCTAGGTATTCTGGGAAATCATCACATGGCATTGACAGACTCTATTAAGTAGTGTTTGGATCCACCAAGATGGGGGTTGTGAGGGATGGGAGGGACAGTATCTTGAGAAAAGATGTTCAACAGTGTCTGTGAACAAAAGCTAGCCCATACGATTACAAATTCAGATATACTGATATATTAATTACTTGCATGTGTTTAAATAATCTTTAAACTCACCAAATGCTTATACAGTGGTTCAAATATGCCAAATATTGTTTCCTTATCAATTGATTTATTTCTTTCAGTTTGTGAAAGTAAGTGTTGCTATGATCTCATTTAATAGACAGTGAAATCTGGAAGACAAGAGATTAAAAATGGCTGTGAGTAGGTGACTATGAGTCATAGCCTGTCAGTGGGAGAGATTTAAATCTCATTAAAAAGCCTATCTTATCAATTCTTCAATACAATTCCAATACGTGTGTTTGAATACTGTATGACACTATGTGTCTGTGAATGCTGACTTACCCTCTATTCTCTGATTCTGCTACAAGAATGTCTGAACACTGGTCGGGGTAGATATGTCAAGAGTTGATCAGATCCCTGGCTGGTGGTGGTGGTGCTGCTGCTGCTGCTGGTGATTGTGGTGTTTCAGTCCTTTAATCCCTTCACTGTGGAGGCAGATGCAGGAGGATCTCTGAGTTCAAGGCCAACCTGGTCTTCAGAGTGAGTTCCAGGACAACCAGAGCTATACAGAGAAACCTTGTCTTGACACCCCCTCCCGGCTCCCATACATACAAAGACCAGAACAGAGTACTTCAGATTTTATCCCTCTCTTACCTGTTCCCAGGGATTTGTTTTAATCCTCATGAGGAGTTTTGAAATATTATAGGAGTATGTTTGAGAATCCTCATCTCTGCTTGCTTGGTTTTGGCTTTTAATATGGGCATTAAAAGGTGTTTTTTTTTTTTTTTTTTTTTTTTTTTTTTTCACTGCTGACTTGAAAGGCCAGGCCAACAGAGAGTAAATACTTTCTGCTTTTAAGGATGAGTGGAAACAAACGGCACAGGAAGTAAACCAAAGGGCTCTGAGGGAGATGTCTTCCATCATTTTCTCATTCTGGGAAGAGAAAGGTAGGTGTGTGGAAGCCGGTCTCCCACAGCCTTGTGTTATGATGAGAGCACTTTAAAAGAGGCCATTAAAAAGCAAGGACTCATAGCACCTCAACACCCTCTGATGAGAAGCAGGCTGTCTATGGGTACGGACCTAACCTTATATGGCTTTGCCTTCAGAGTCCAAGATGACCACTGTGCAAAGACACCAGAAGACAGGACGCCCGGAAGCCAGAGTTATGTTCTGTACAATGTGAGTCTTTCTGAAAGAACTTTCTAAAAGTTCCCTCAGGTTCCTTTGGGTAGGGTTGAGGTTCCCTGTTTATCTCTCAGTATCTCAATTTTCTTTTTGGTAGAAAGGGCAGAATAATGATATCATCACCCTCAGAGATTTGGGAGGATAAATGGATCAATGGTAAATAGTGCCCTAGAAGCCTCCGATAAGCTTAAGGAGAAAACAGGTGTTTATTATTATGTAACTCTATTTGGATGACCTCTAGGAAGACAAAGCCTGCCATGTCTTCTGCAACAAGCACACAGTGATGGAGAGGCCACAGGAGGATTGTTTTGGAGTGTCTCTTTGACTAAGAACATGCAGGAAGTAACCAAAGCAAGTATGACCCAAGAAGTGACTCAGGAAGGGACAGAGAGGATGACCACACATTTCCTAGCCAGGAACACTGAAAACATAAAAATAAGGTCATTTGCTCACACAATGAAGAGAAGCCCCCTCAAAAGGAGGAAAAAACAACCAAATATAACCTGGCATGAAGGAGATCAGGAAAACATCCTCCCTAACTGACAGTCAGCCAAGAATAACGTATAAGCTCATCAAGCCCAAATTGTCAAGGTCGGGGGTGGTGAGGCTAAAAGTCTCAGCCAGGTAACTTACAAATTAAGAAGTACATTTCTCATCTTCAAACTAAGGAGTGTTCTGGAGCAGGTCTCGGGAGAGTGGAGCTAGCCCCCTGAAGCTGGTATTCCCCTGTAGAGATGAAGCAGCTGTACCTTTGATGACTCTTTGGATATTAGCAATTCACTTGCTAAATATAGATGCCTGACGACAGGTCGTAAATAAGGGAGCCGGAGTGGGAAACACACAAAAGGTGAGTGGGTAAGAACAAAGACATCGCCTTCTGCCAAGACAATGATCACGTGCAGCCCTGAAGCATTAATCACTGCGTCATTTAAAAATCCAACTGCCAAGTAAGACCAAACGTCTCATGCAGGAAACTGTCACACATCAGGGCCCTGGAAGAAAAGTGCCACATGGATGGCTTCCAGCAACTCCATTCCATGGTGTGGAGTAAAAATACCTCACTGTGGGGACATTGAAGATGTCATAGTAGCCAAGCAGCCAAGTGCTGCTCAGCCTGCTGGGCTGGAGTTTTACTCACATCATTTCTTTCACTGTTGAAGTTCCCGGTGCTGTGAGGGAAGTGGTGAGAAGCCTGCCACACCAATTTGGACTGGCCTAGCACTCCATGAGTGTTACTGCATTTCCAAAACAAAGCCAAATACAAGTAGCGATACATTCTCCCTGCTCTTCCTTTCAGCCCTAATCCAATCTGTTTAAACTTCCAGTATCCTGTACTTATTCATAGTAATGCCTACTTGAAACTGGAGTTGGCTTTCCGCAAGGCGAGCCGACCAAATAAGCACAAGCCCAGTCTAGTGAGACTTCAACTGCAGAGACACAGGCATTAGCAGATGGAAAACTGAAAAGGCTCACCTTCCAAATCTAAGTAATTTGTACTGAGTGAATCTCATCATGATAACACACACACACACACACACACACACACACACACACACACATCCTTGGCATCCAGCACCTCAAGGGCAGCATGTAATATCAAATTTGTCACCTATGATGTGAAATGCTGAAATGCTGAAAGGATCTGTAGAAAAGTCTTGTAGAAACCTTATATAACAATGCAGATTCAAATCATTTGGGAAATCGTTGATCTGCTGGCATGTGTCAGAGACTGTTACTGAGTTACACATTAAGCCAAAATAATGTTATCGGCCAAGATATCAACCAATTAATTCTACAAGCCCTTTGTTGGTCATGGTGCCTATGGTGTGGTTTAGAATCACCATGATTCCAGGTGATTATGGTGATACAGGTTTTTAATCCCGGCGCTGGGAGGGCAAAGGAAGATGGACAATCTTTGTGAGGCCAGTGTGGTTAGCTAGGATGACACAGTGAGACACTGTCTCAAAACAACCCAACAACAACACATTTGATCGGAATCGCCATGGAAGTAATTCTCTAGGAATGCCTGTGAAGAATGTCCTAGTCTAAGTTAATGGAAGTGGGAAGATCATCCTGTGTGGGTGGCATCATCCTGTAGGCTAGGGTCCTGGATTGAATAAAAAAGAGGAGATGAGCAACATTTCCCTCGCTCTAAGTGCACACACATGTGCTCAGCTGTCTCCTCCTGCTGCTTCTGTCCATGATAGTTGACAGTCACAGACTGTGAGCCTCTACTTCCCTACTTTCCTAAGGTGGCTTTTATTGAGGATTTCTCCCCCCAAATGCGGCAAATAACTAACACCGTCCTCTTATATTCCCAGTACTAGGGAGTTTGACACAGGAGGACCAGAGATCATGTGTTAGAGGGTGCAGTCTGGGCTAAACAGTGAATTTCAGGCCAATTTGTGGGCTATATTTAAGACCCCCAACTTATCAAGCAAGCAAAGAAACAAACCACCCCTAACCTAGGATTCTTTATACCATGTTCGGTGGAATGATTACATTCATCTTATCAAATACTGATTAGTCACTTAATTTCTACACTGTATATGTCTCATTAATTGTGCCAGACATGTTCATGAAAGAAACTTCCATTTTCTCAACCCTATGGATGGCCACATGTCTCTTGACTACTTTCTGAGTAGAAGCTTAGTAAACATGCCTCACTGGGCTTCATGACCCACTGCTAAGCACCTTGGTACTGGGTCTGTTCCTGGTGTTGGTGGAAGAAACCCAGTATGTTGGATGAATGTGTTATTAAAAAGTCAAAGAGCTTTGGACCTTTTATATTGCAATTTTGCAAATGTCTATCATACATAAAGATGCAGAGCTAACCTGCTGGCTACCATAGGAAGAAATGAATCCAAAATGAGGCTATTGGTTCTCTTGGTCTTGTAGAACTATATACTTGTTTTTAATATGCCTCCTGTGAGATACTATGGCTTTCACTTCCAGTATGTTTTTCTTGGCTCTACATTTGGCATTATGCTGGAAACCAAAGGTAGCCATTTCCCTCCCTCCTGGTCTCTTGCTTTCTTTCTCACAGTGCTATTATCAGGTATAGATTGCACAGATGGCCAATTCAACTCTCCAGGGAGTGTTCATGAATCTTTGCTTTGATCCACAGGAAAACTTGATTTTACTGAGAGTCTAAGAAATGATCAACTTTAAGATAGCTTATTTTGTGCTTTTTATCGCTATGTAAATTTCATGTAAGATTTCATGAAACGCATATAGTTTTCATTTTCTCAGAATATAAGAAAATGTGGAGTTTAAGTAGTATAAACTAAACACATACATACAAAGTGAAATTGCCTCCTTGGTGAAGTCTCCAGCTAATGCTAGCCCCACACAGTTTACTCTGGTAAGATGCATGGACAGGATTCTTTGTGGGAAATTTTGCTTTTGTTTTTTCAAACTCTACCCTGTAGTAGTTACTAATGGAAACAGTGGGTTGAGCTACTAAGCCATGAAAATCCTTTGTGTTTCTCAATCTCTGATATGTTAGAAAGAGAAACAACAGAGAACAGCAGCGCTGAAGGCTGAGCATCAGTGTGTGTGGAACTCTATTTGCATTCAGAATGCTATTGGACCAGTACCCAGTTCACTTGTGTCTCCCAGATGATGCTGGGGAGGAAGGTCATGTGGAAGGAGGGTCATGTGACTTTTGTAGAGCAGCTTTATTTGTTTGCTAGAGTGCCTAGTTAGCTTGTTTGAGTGCAGACAGGGTTTCAGGTTTTTAAGCTGGCCTTCAACTGGCTGTGTGGCTGAGGGGGATTTTGAATTTCTGACCTTTGCCTTTACTTGCCCAGTGCTAGAATCCTGAATCTGAGCTGCTACCCCTGGTGAATGCAGTGCTGGCCTTGAAGGCCTGGACTCTGTGCATCTAGACAAGTGCTCTACTGACATGGAGAACAGTCTTAGAAAAGATTTCCTATGGATGGCTAGGATAAAATAGAAAAGGTAGCATTGTGTTAACAGTACACGAGCAGGAGAACACAGTAATGCATCATGAGTCATACAATGGAGTATTTTACACACACACACACACACACACACAATAAAGGAGAGGTTTCTAATATCTATGTGCAGCTTCAAGAATGATGAGGCTGTGTTAGTATATGTCTGTAATCTGACACTTGGTGGTTAAGGCAGAAAGATGCTGAGTTTAAGCACCATCCAGTCGATCTTATAAAACAAACAAAATGAGGCACAGTGAAAAGGAACTCTCTATGATGTTGATGACGGATACTTTTGAATCTTAATGTATGACCGCTCCAAATTGTTAGCCCTGCTTGTCTCTGGAAGAAATATAAAGTAATTGCTACTTTGTTTTCTTTCGTGTATGAACATTTGGGTTTTTTTATGTATAAAATATTCCTAAATAATGGTTCTAGTTTGTATCTCTATTGCTGTGATGAAACACACCATGGCCAAATCAGCCTTTAGAGGAAAGGGTTTATTTGGCTTACATATCTCAGTCTATCAAGGGAAGCCAGGCAGGAACTCAAATAGGGGCAGGAACCTAAAGGCAGGAGCTGATGTAGAGGCCATGGAGGGTGATGCTTACTGACTTTCTCCCCATGGTTTGCTCAGCCTGCTTTCTTATAGAACCTAGGTCCACCAGCCCTAGGGTGGCACCACCCACATTGGGATCGACTTATCTACATTATGATCTGAAAGACACATTTTCACAATTGAAGATTCCTCTTCTCTAACTTATGTCAAGTTGACATAAAACTAGCCAGCACAAGAGTCCATCACTTGATATTTCCTATTTTAGAATTCCAGGTTAATAAAGTCACATGGCATATATATTTTGTTGTTTATTGCTTAACACCACACATTTTAGATTCAGTTATGGCTACATGTAGACATCCTCTATTCCACAATATGATTCATGATACATTCATGTGGTCTCTTGTTTATGGATGTTGACTTGTTTTGCTCTGCAAATGATGATGGTTTTATATATATAGTTGTCTTGCAAACACACACACACACACACACACACACTCACACAATGTTTATTTGATATGTATATGATAGTATGTGATAGACTCAGACATTTTCAATGTATCTAGCTAATGCTCAAGAATATTCCAAAGTAGTGTAACATTTTGGCCTAAACAAGCAGGTGAGGGAATGCTCACCATACTACATAGTGATTCTGTACCTCCAAAACACTTGCCATTGTCACACTTTAAAACAATTTGTTCACCTTATGGAACTGCATAGTGACTCATGTGGCTTCATGGTACATTTTCCAAAGAATAAACATTTCCCCACTGGTTTAGTAGGTACTCATCTACCCCTATCTGTGAAATGACTCTGTGTATTTGTCTATACATTGTTTTTATTGTATTTTTCTCACTGATATGCAGAAGTTCTTTGTCTTTAATAATTAGAGACTGCAGACAATGAACAAATCTCAAACTCTCAGTCTGGTTTTTCATTTCTGACTTTATTTCTGGGTCTTCAGAAATGTGTAGAGTTGATGTAGTTGCATCTGTTTCTTTGTTTCAATAGTCTCTTCTAGTGGCTTTTATAAGACTTCTTTCCTGTTCGGAGGCTTCAGAGTTTATTTTATGATGCCCCTTTCATGCCACAGGTCTGTCTAGATGTTATAAGAGATATACTTGCTTAGGCTCCCTTTTCTTTCATTCGTTCTTTTTTCCTTTCTTTCCTTCTTTCTTTCTTTCTTTCTTTTTCTTTCTTTCCTTCCTTCCTTCCTTTCCTCTTTTACTATTTACTTCCTTTTTGTCTTACTATCAAACTATTGACCTATACTTTCTCCACATACTTGCATTGTCTGCTACTCTGCCTAGCTGTATTTGACTGACTCAGATCTGATTCTATTTCATGGACAATTTGACTCTGCACTATATTTAATTAATTTATTTATGTATGCTGGTTTCCTTATGGTGTTTTTCTATTATTGTTGTTGCTTTTAATTTTTATTTTATTGTTGCTTTGAGACAAAGTCTTCTTTTGTCTATATTACCCTCCAACTCATCACACAGCTTAGGCCAGCCTTGAACTCCTCATCGGTCTACCTCAGGTTATGGAGTTCTGGAATTAGAAGCATGTTCAGCCAGACCAAACACTACGCTATTATTGGTGATGACTTTTAGATTTGTCTTCTGTTTGGTAGGACACGTTGTATTTTCCAAGTACAGCTGGAATCTGAATCCAGCAGAGCTGTTATGCGCTTTGCTGAACACGTGATGTCCTGTTTCTGCCTTTCAGAGGCATGGGGATATATTGGGTGTTCTTATGACAGGGAGTGGGGAGGAGGAGCAAAGTGGGTGAAGAGTGAGGTCTCTGTATATTTGTATACTGTAGATCCTTCATCAGTGAGAATGCTGACATCATTGTTCTCTTCAGTCTCTCCACGCCTGTCATGTTAGTGAAAAGGTCTTGCTTTTGTGGGTAGCTCTAGCTTACTCAAGTGGATCTCTTTTAATGAAAGTGTATGAGGAAAGCAACAACAACAATGGAACTGAAGAACAGTTTCTTCCATGGTTCCCCAAAGATGTATTCTTCAGAGTTATCTAAAGTTTATCAGCAAAATAACTTTGACTAAGTTAAATGGCGATGTGTCACACACCCAAAATGTGTGAAGCAATTTGAAAAAAAATTTTTAAATATGCCACGGATTTGTAAATTAATGCAGGGCTCACTGTGCTTGAATTTCCATTTCTAAACTGCTTCATTTGCATGCAAAGAGTGGGCAATTTTTGTGTGTGTGAAAATTTAGCCTTAAGAAATGAAAATCAAAAACTCAGCAACTTGAAAAGAGCTGTTAGGCATAGAAATTGTTTAATCGGTTCCCAGCAGGGCCAATGGCGTTGGCATTTTGAAATACCAGATTGGATTGGCATCCCAGGAAAAAAAGAAACAACCCTCACTCAGCTCAGAAAAAGTCGCCTAAAAAAGCCACCGTGTACAAAGTGGTGAGAGAAGATGGCCGAGGTGTGAGGGATGCCAGTGAACAAACGAACAAATGTTAGTTGTGATAACGCTTCTGTCAGTGCCACTAGATTAGCCCCTCCGACAAATACAATGCCTGGTGGAGTGATCCGGCGCTTTAAGATGTCTCGGGAAGGGGGTGTGGCTTCCACATTCTCCCCCTCGCTTCTTTACCCTGGACTGAAGACTGCACCTGTCATTCTTTGGAACAAGATGGAGAGACCCAGTTCTGGACATCATTCCAGGGTTTTTAAAACATACGTTGAAAATAAGGTGTTTAAATACAGGTTGACATTTTGTGTTTTTAGATTCCTTAGCTCATACCTTCAAAACTAACCAGAATAACACATTTTCCTGGAGGCCTGTATTTCTTATATTTCTTTGCCTACATTATTCCAAGGAGAAGCTACTGTTAGGTCTACCTGGTCATGGCAAAATATATAACAGTAAACTCTTCATTTTGTTACCCTATGCTTTTGCCGGGTGTTTGCTTTGTGCACTGTGCTATTCTTGGTTCAGGGTTATAAAAATAAATATGAACAAACTCTGAGTCACGACAAAGCTTACAGTCTTTACAGCGAGCCTCCATCTAATGGGCTCTACATGAGAACATGTCTCCTCAAGTTACCCAGATTTGTCTTCAAAGAAAATAACTACAAAGTGACATTGTTCTGAGAAAAGAGCAACAAATTTCATGCTGACTTTGGTACTTGAGTCCCATACTTGTCCCATGATTGTCCCTAGTCTCAGCTTCCCTTTCTTCAGTTCTTGAATCTGAACAGGGTATTACTACAAGGTTGACATGATGTATTGTGTATTTGGGATACAGCTGGAAAGAACAGAGCTCATAGGGTCCTCTGGACACAAGTGCTCAATTCTTGACCCAGTGCTGAGTTGAACACTCAGCAATTAAGGGACAAGAGGACAAAGCTGCTCAGAACCAGTGGACTATGTGGCCAGCCCCACACTGGGTGCAAAATGAGCCAGGGTCAGACAGTAGGTGGGATGTGTGTCTACAGGGTATGTGCTCAAAACTGATATGTAATAGGAAAAAAAGAACTATATTGAATGAAAACATAGCCAAGATGTGCCATGTATAGATAGATTATCTTCTGAGTTGCCTTTTCTTCCTATCTTTGAGTGGAGCTTTCTAATGAAGAGTAGGGTTTATGCACACTGCCGGCTGAACTTAATTCAAACTTGTGTTCTATTTGAACACTTAGTGACTTGAGTAGTGAATAATCTTATGGTGGCTATAAGACTTGGTCTTTTTTGACATTTGCTTATTTACCATGTGTGTGTGTCGCAATACATGTAAACATGCGTGTTCCATGGCACATGTATGTAAAAGTCAGCCAGTTCCCTCCTTCTTCCATGTGATTGAACTCAGGTCATCAGGCTTGGCAGCAGCTATATTTACTCTCAGAATCATCTTGCTAGCCCAGGGAATAGTTTTTATAAAGTCACAAATACAGGTCTCTATTTTAAATTTAGTCTTCAAAGAATCCATTTCTTTTCCTTAGCCAAAAACCCAGACTGAAAATGATAACAGATAAATATATAGCAACTACTTTAAGATGAATATTCCGTGCCGCAGAGCCCAGCGCTCAGTATGGAAACCCTTGCATGACTCCCGCCATGGAGTCAGGCAGCTACTACCAAATGATGTGTTTCTTAACAAGCATTTCCATCAGTTATGAATGCTTCTGGCTTTTAAGAACAGGGAATCCAATCCATGGTAGCTAGCCAGCAAATGTTAACTCTGAGAATGAGACCATGTAGAGGCAAAGATCTTTAGACTTGTGCAATCCCTCAGCACACAGGAAGCACAGATCATGCCAGAGTTATGTCTCTCTGTCTTCAGTGTACTGGCCTTTTGTCTCGCTGCCTGTCACCTCTTCTCTGTCAAACAGCTACCTGTACTCCAGGTGCCACGTTTTCATGTTCATGTTAGTATCCAGAAAGAAGCTGAGGACCCGAGGCTAAAAATTGTATCCTCTAAAATTGTCTTTTCAGACCCTAAATTATCCTTTTTATTACATAGAGTTCAGGATGAGACTCTGTACCTGGTCCTCTCTTATGTCACTACTATGCAGGATGTAAGATCCTATAAGGTATTTTTGCTTTTGTGTTTGTAACTTTCTGGTACTGACTTACTGGAGGCTCATCTGCCCCAGATCCAGGGACACCTGCTTACTGCCTAGATTCCCTGTTAGAGTGGTGTGGACAAAGAAAAAGCCAGGAGTTGTGGGGTCTGTTAATGACAAGCATCAAATAGAGGAGCCTAAAACATACGATCCATGAGGATCCTAGGGAACTAGTAATTCCATTGTGTGACTCAGTGCAGCCACTAGAAGAAGTGAGCCTTTGCTCTGCTGCAGAAATGACTGACAGCTTCATCCCACAGTGGCTCCATGTATGGGAAGATTTAGGGAGCTGCCTTCAGCTTCTTCTTAGGACCCGGTTGTACATTGGGAGCTCAGTGGTCTCTTCAGAGATGTTCTGAGCTAACTTTGCACTTGTTTAGTCTCAATAAAAACAAGGCAAATGCATAATTAGCATCTTAACAATAAATAAATTAGAACTCGAGATTGCTGTAACAATATACACTGTTAAAGGAAGAGCACGTCTAAAAATAAAGGCAAAACCATAAACACACTGTTATTTTTTTTCCTATCTGGAAATCAAAACCACAGCAAGGGTTTTATGACAAAGGGGACTAATGAAAGAAACAGAAACTTGTATTCCCACCTAACTGTGGGAAGGTGGTTGTGTGTAGTTGGATGGGAAACAGTTGTACCCAAGACAATGAATTTGTTCTAAAAGCCTTGATTATTAGTTCCACTTAAAAAAAAAAAAAAAAGAAAGAAAGAAAGAAAAGGAAAGAAAAAAAAAAGCAACCTCAGCAAGGATAAATGTAAAACGGATGTTAGAGATGCTTAAAAGCTGCAACCTATGAAAACCAAGCAGACATCTGCAAAATGCTGTTCCAATCAACAGAATTATTTCTTCAGAAAAAAAAAAACCCAAAAAACAAAAATGGTCACATGCCCCCCATGCTCTGTCCTGGAACAGCCTGAAAATGGTCTTTCTTCCTGTGGGAGAGGGGGCTGTTCAAAAGCTTTGCCAAGTCAGTCATGTCCTAGAAAATTCTGAGTATCATTGAGGAATAATGAGCCTCAGATTTAATGTTTCCAATTCTCTGAGGCCTGGTGCAGTTAAGGAAAGTTTGAGGATAGTGAAGAGAGGTTTGTTAAGTCCACACTGAAACAAGGAAGAGCCTCCATGACAGGAAATGGTAACAGGAAGTAGCCCATGTTTCTAGTGTTGCCATCCACCCATTTGCATCTTGCAGACTATTGAAACCCAAGGTGTTCCACACAATCACACTGAGGTTCAGCACAGAAGTGAGATAGCCTATTAGCCTGTATTTCCAACATTTCTAAATTTTTTATGGCAATGTAGCTTGAGTGTAGATATCCTCAGAGACAAACCATAAATGTTCAAAGATAAGCCCACTCATTCATATTATGTATTTATAGGAGAAAGATGATTTAGGACACAGGTGTTAGAAGGATTGTAAAATTTAATAAATTTTGCATATATAGAGAACTCAAACGTGCCCCTTTCTATATGCTCTTTTCCCCAGCCTCACCCCTTTGGGCCCCAGGCCCCACTTCTGAAATAACTTTAGAGAACTACTCAGTTAAGACCCATGCATGGATATTCTATTTTTCAGAATCTCTAAAGCTTGTATCTAGGTAAAAAAGAGGAAGAAAATTTGTAATGAAGGGAAAAAGTTCCTTGGTGTCTTAGTCACTGTTCTATGTATGGATGTGAAGAGACATCATGACCATGGCAACTCTTATAAGAGAAAGCATTTCCTTGGTGTTTACTTAAAGTTTCAGAAGTGTAGTCCATTATCATCTTGGTGGTAGGCATGGCAGGCATGGTGCTAGAGAAGTAGTTGAGAGCTGCATCCTGATATGCAGGGAGGGGGAAGGGGAAAGGAGAGGGAAGATGAAGAAGAAGAAGAAGAGAGAGGAGAGAGAGAGAGAGAGAGAGAGAGAGAGAGAGAGAGAGAGAGAGAGAGAGAGACTGGGTTTGCCATGAGTTTTTGAAATCTCAAAGCTCACCTCCAGTGACAAACTTTCTCTAACAAGGCTACATGCCCTAATCCTTCTAATCCTTTCAAATAGTGCCACTCACTGGTGAGTAAGCATTATAATATATGAATGGCCTATAGATGCCATTTTTATTCAAGCTATCACATCAGGTAAAAGTCAGAATGGAGACCAAGAAGCAGGCCAAGAGGACCAGGAAACAGAGAAGAGATACATGGACACAGGCAGAGCACACCCTGGACAAAGGTCTAATGAGATAGGGATCTGAAGGAATTAGAACTGCAGAGGAGACACATATCTATAGGGCTTTGCATTCACTCTCTGTGTTTAGAAGCAGTTCACAGAAGCTCAGAGATGGAAAGTGCACATAGATTGACAAGTCCAAGGCCTTCATGTTGCAGAGGAAACAGCAAGGTTGTGTGCTTTTCCCAAGGGCCGCCATAGTGCAGAGCAGAAGCCAGAGCAGAGAAATACAGGATTCCCCACTCACTCCAGGAGTAGTTAGAGGTCCCACACATTCAGCAGGTATCTGGTTTCATACAAAGACTTAGACTTTCATGAGCAGTGAAATCTCATTAGGAAACGATCACTGCATTAGTCTAAATGAACAGAGGCAACCAGACATTTAAAATGACCAAGAAAGACATGGAATAAGAACAAAGGCATAATACATAGCAAGCATGGCTTAATGCTGGTGCTTATTGGAGCCACATAGGGAGCTGAAAGAAATGCTATGATGAACCTTCATGTCCTACTAACTTCATCAAAATCATTAAGCAAAGCTCTGATATGGATCATTATTCAAAGTTCCTATGTGATCTGATGTGCTATCAGCGGTATGTTAAGTGACTTGAGGCCAGTCACTTAATCTCTCTGAATCTTATTGTTTCAGGTGTGGAAGGAGCTGATGACATTTATTGTCCAAGGTTTCTGTGAGATTGGATGAGATGATGGGCATGTTCTGTCTGAGACAAAGCATTGGTCATCCATTACCTCTCTCCTTTATGAGAGATCTCCAATCATGGAGGCGGTGCCTGATAATCCCCAGATAAAATTAAAGGTTGATTTTTCCAACTTTCAAAATTCAAGGACAAGGAAGAGTGCATAGTGAAAAGTGATTCTTAACTCACAGTGTCGAGGCCACCTCCTCAGTGCTCGTGGTGGGTGTTTTGGAGGAGGTCGTCTCCCGCCTGGTGTTAGGTGCAGGTATCACATGCTGATGGAATGTTACAACAAACACAGTCATACATGGCACTGAGTCACAATCATTGACTCTCCAGTTTTCCTTTTAATGCTTCAGCTAAAGTCAAGGACAGTTCACTTGCTAGTGTTGCTGCTTATTCGGTGCTCTTGGAGCCTTGATGGAATGTGACCTTGTTTCTGGTGCTTTCTGTTCGTGGTTTTCTTTCACTGATGTATAATGCATCAATATCTGTAGGTCCCAGTTGGACTGTAAGTAGAGCCATGCCGAAAAGGAAACTCGGAAGTACACTTTGCAGGCAGGCCAAGCAGATAGGTCACAGGACGCTGTGCCAGAGAGCTGGATATTCCTTGGGTTTGGGTTCTCAGGTTCAGTTGTGCTTGTGGTTTACATGGGAGACTATAAGAATATATTCTTTCCGACCCTTGTTTTTTTTTTTTTAACCCTACAGACAGGATTTTATTCAAATTAAGCATGCCTGATTATCAAAGTCATTGTGGCCTTCCAGTGGTAGACTCACTCATCAAAGATAAAGAAATGTCATAGTAAAAGGAATATATAGAAAATGAAAATCACTCTCCAAGGTCCTCTTCATAAAAAACCCTGTGGGTCACTTGTTCTCAGTCAAGTTAGTCCTGCCAGGAACTATTTGCTTCTACGAAGTCTCTTCTCTTGGTGACAGCCTCATTTCTTAGTTTTAAGGCTGGCTCTCATCTGGGTGGTTATACACACTCAGATGTAGTATTTGAGCCATCTTCTGTACATTTCATAGTTCTGTGACAAGGTTAGTGATTCCCCCTCTATCTGGTCCTTTTAGGAAATGTGAAACAAAAAACAGATTTGCTCCTAAAAAGTGGTACAGAACTGTTAGTTGATGTGAAACAGCATTGATTAGTGAACTGGATAAAAAATCGGAAACCGTACTCTTGTCAGTTGCTCGGTAACTCTGTGAGTTTGGGTCCATACAGCACAGAGGTGGATTGGTTCATTAGTGATACTGGGAAGATTTTCTGTTATTCTCTGAGGCTGGGTGAGGCAGTAAGATGATCAGAGTGCAGAACTCAAGGGATAGAATCTTGAAACTTTCTGTAAAGTCTTTCCTGCCAGGCAATAGTCTCTGAAAACTATGACAGTGGTTCTCAACCTTCCTAATGCTGAGACCCTCTAATACAGTTTTTCATGTTGTGCTGACTCCCAACCATAAAATTGTTTTGTTGCTAATTCATAACTGTAATGTGGCTACTGTTATGAATTATAAATACCTGATATATGAAAGGGTCATTAGGCTAAAGGGGGTTGTAATCCATAGGTTGAGATCCACTGATTTAAATGCTCTTGAGATTCATTTCTTCACTGTTATGGTGAATGGAGAACATAATCAGTCCATTCCAGCCACTGCCTGTCTACTCTGTACCTCTACCATCATTACTTGGTTGGGTGGTAACTTTGTACTCTCAGGCAAGGCTTCTGTCCACATCATTCATTTCTTTTCCCCATGCCCTCTCTGTATCAGTCATCCTGTGGTACAGCTTTCTGTCTCCTGTTCCCTGGGTTAGAATGGTAATGAATCCGGAGACCAGAATTTCAATTCAAATTCCATGGTCTTTTTTTTCTCAAAGTCACAACATTGTCCTAGACCCTTTTTTGCAAGTTACAATGTCTTTCTAATGTTATGGTATTGACGTCAAAAAGGAAGAAACCAAGACTCAGAAAATGGCCTTGCTGTCTCTCTGATAACTCTTCTGGAACTCACAATTTTATGTTGCTCTACACTGGAGAATGGGTTTTGTTTTCTAGTACAGAAAAGTTTTTGGGGAAGATTTCCCAGACTGTCAAAGTATTTGAATGAGCAGCCTCCCTTGCCAAAGGCTGGGGAAAATGATGCTTATACAGATCAAATACATTTGGCTCCATGGGTTTGGGCAAACCTGATGAGCTAGAGGGCAAGTGTATGCTTGGATTGGATTAGATTTTGGTGTGGATAATTCTTGGATAACCCCATGAATGCTACTGAAGATCCTTGGGACTAGAGTTACAGGTGGATCCATGGGTAATATTCAATGAAATGTCTTAGCATTGGTGGGTGTTCCAAGGATAAATTACTTGGAAGTCTTTGCAAATAAATTTTCCTTTAAGGAAATAGAGTTTACTGTATTTTTGCCTTACTAATTCACTTATGTACTCAACTGAAATTATTTCCTGAGTAGCAGCTAAGAGGCAGACCTTCCAAGAACCTAGGACACATGGGCATGCCACCAGAAGGAGACCAGGTTTTCTGAAGCTGAGACTCTGGTAGGTCAACATTTGACAGAGAAAGAAGATTGAGTAAGAGACCAAGATGGACTATCCCATGACATAGCAATAGAAATAGAGTTTACTGTATTTTTGCCTTACTAATTCACTTATGTACTCAACTGAAATTATTTCCTGAGTAGCAGCTAAGAGGCAGACCTTCCAAGAACCTAGGACACATGGGCATGCCACCAGAAAGAGACCAGGTTTTCTGAACCTGAGACTCTGGTAGGTCAACATTTGACAGAGAAAGAAGATTGAGTAAGAGACCAAGATGGACTATCCCATGACATAGCAATAAAATTAGGAAAGAGAGCTTTAGGTGGGACTCCAGAAGATTGCAGGATGAGGGATAATGAACTAACGTTATCTCAGAGTACATGGACCACAAGAGAAGAATCTGTTAATGTCTCTCTGAACTCTGAGGTCATGGCTAGGTTGCATCCCATCTGAGGGAACAATGCACTCAACAATGTCACACCCCTGCATCAGTGCATATTGCTTGTTACAGTCCTGCTGCATTTAGGGAGTCAAGTCTTAAGGTCCTGGCATTCTTTATACATGAATCATCTAAAGATGTATTCTTGTTTAAGAGTCAAAGCAGATCTGAACACTGTCCAGGTAGTTGAGGTGCTGTGAACAGGCAGGGAATCTCTGAATAGCCAGGATCAACCATAGCTATTTCCAGATCCCTGTGGAAGAAGGAATGTCAGAAAGCAGCTTGCTGTACAAAGAGAAATCAAAATGGCAGCAATAGTTCTGATGGTGGTGTTTAGAAAACACACCTTGGAAATAATTCTTCTTTATGAAGTCATGATAAGACTAAGACACCAACCCTTTTGCTCTGGAGAATAATTATAAATAACATTCCTATTATCCTTATCCATGTGCAAAGTGCTTCTGTGGGTGCTATTTTATATTAGCCACTGGATGTGGGGACAGTTCAGCTCTGGTGGAATCCTCAGGTCTCTTTTCTGAATTGGCACCATGGAAACTGGAGTCCCCAGAGGACATCACAGTGTCCTGTCTTCAAATGACTTTGCTCTCAGCAATCATAGGAATGAAAAAAGAAGGTGTTGAGGAATCACGGCTCAGAATCCCCATTATGAAAACGTTTCTATTTCTCTGATAAATTTTACAGTCTCTAAATCTTATGATAAAATGACTAGTCATTTTTTAAAACTAGGAAAAAATTATTTAAAACAAATCATGGTCCTTCAGCTTCTTTAATTTACCCAGATGATCAGACTTGCTGCCCAGTACAAGCTGATCTGTGTGTTTGTCTGGGTAACTCCAGTTTGGCTGAGCTTTGGGATTCAGAGACCTCCAAGGCAACCTGCTCAGCACACCAGGCAGTGTTAGAGAACTTGCTGGAAGCGGTGTCCTACTTCTCTAAAATAGACATTTGGAAATCTGTAGGCCTGCAGAGTGAAGCTGGAAATATCAGTCCCTTTAGCAGAAATGAGATGAATCCGAACGTGTTATTTCCTCTTTTAAACAGTTCAGTTTTAATTAATTAATTAATAGAAGCCTCTCCAATGAAATGTGGTACATAAAATGGGGAAATATCCTACCTGCTATATCCACTAAATAGCACTATATGTTTTTCTCAGAGCCTTTAAAATTGGAAATAGGGGGTATTTATTCCCACATTGATATGTGACACACATTTAGACTATTGCAATTTCTTGTCTAAAATGATGTCTTTTCATTCTGAATAACTAAAAGTGTTATACTCATTATAATTTTTATGTGAGTAATGTTGGGGGTGCCCCATGTTCTAATGCAGTCACTTACCATTGAGCTCTACCCCTAGCCCTCAGGAAACTTTCCAGCCTTATCCACAGTGAAAGAAACATTGCTCCTATAACTTCTGGGCAGTTCTAGCAGATCATGAGATAAGGTATGATTCTCCAAATGAACATGCATGTGACAGTCTAGAGATCTTCTGCAGTGCTGGGTTCCTAAAATTAATTATTATTTTAAAAGAAGGGCAGACAGATGATATATCACTCTTACGCTCAGACTCACACTCAAAAAAGATGACTTAGCTGGGTATAATAGTACTGATACATTACTTAGTCCTCACATTGTCACAGTCATTTCATTGCTTCATTGTTACTGTTGTTACTGATTTGTATGTGTGTACACATGAGAGTACACACATACATGCGCAAGGGGGAGAGAGAGAGAGAGAGAGAGAGAGAGAGAGAGAGAGAGAGAGAGAGAGAGAGAGAGAGAGAGAGAGAAACTCTGCTAATTAAGGTCAAAGTCTACCATGACCAGATAGCCCCTGGACTCTGTGTAATATGGGAGAGTCAGCACTTGGGATTCCTGATAGGTTTCTCCATGCTAATGAGGCACTCCAGGTACTGTAAGCCCCCAGCCAATAATCTTTGCCCATCCTGGATATCCTTGCCCTCTGTCATCTAAAACTTTCTAAAACTTGAGTCACTCTAAGTAAAGGGTGTCTGCCTACTGACAAGTGGTCTAGGTGTTGTCATTCACTATACTCAGGGTTTCTGAAACTGCTGTTCAATGTCTCTGCTCCCTTTGGAACAAATCAGCTGATGATCCATGAGAGTGGAGAGACCCCTGTGTGTGTGTGTGTGTGTGTGTGTGTGTGTGTGTGTGTGTGCGCGCGCGCGTGCACATATGTTTAGCATTAAGAATTAAGAAGTATGAAGTCAATCTAATTTTCATTTCTTTGTATGAAAATAGATTTTTTTCTGTGTATAAACACTTGATGTTTAAATTTTATCATGGTGGTTATACATTTTTTTTACAACAGCACCTGTATTCATTATTTTGCAGCTGATGTTCTTGAAATGAGATGTTTATCAACATAATTTATATTTTTTATTTCTACTTCTGGAGGGAGAGTCTCTTAAGTATATTTTTTTATGTTTTAAATTTTTTTCCTTATCATGTATTTTGAAATCTTTTCCTATGCTTTCAATTTTGTTTGAATTTTAGAAGAACTACTGCAATTTCTTCTTCTCGTTAAAATTGCTCTGCAATACAATTATACTGTTTTGTCTCTAGAACCCTTTATGATATGTTATTATTTTCTCTATGAGCATATCATGACATCACTACATCACACTGCCAATACTTCCTATAATTTCACTGCTGCCTCAATTATTGATATTTTGAAGGGATATTATTCTATATTCAAATGAGCAATTTTTAGAGAATTTTTCCAGAATTCCAGTGTTTAAATTTTTTCAGTGTTTTTTTCATCCTCTGAGTTTTATGTTGATATTCTTTATCACTTTAATTCATAAAGTGTGTTTGTATGTGTGTATGTGTGTGTGTGTGTGCATGAGTGTGTGAGTGTGTAAGTGTGTGAGTGTGTGTGTGTTTCCCTTCAAATAGAAAAAATAGTTCCTTTTCTCATGGCCAATAGTACTATTCTTATGAAGTGTTATAAGTTTTAAATAAAGAGACACTTGCAAAACACTTAACACTGGGCCTTCATTTGAAATAATGATCACTGTCACCATTATCAGCAGAAACATGACTGTCTCGGAGTTACAGTTTGGACAGTCATTTTCTCCAAGGTTTCATGTAGAGCTTGACTATGAATTGCTGATTTCCCCTTTCTATGGTACTTAACTTCTCTGAATCTTTGGAGATATTCTTGTGGAAGTCAGGGATGCATTCACAGCTTGAATCCAGTCATCATGGGAAGTTAGACATTTCCTGATTGGCTTCTTTAGTTTTCAAATACAGTGTCGTTAGATGCATGAATTGAAAAATATGGCAGGGGTAAGTTCTTGAATTCCCCATCATTGTTCTGATCTGCTGGTTCTATTTGCCATCTATGCTGATTTGCTAAATGCTCTTCTGAACCAGATGTGGTGGGATCTTCTTGTTTGTATCATTATTCTGTTGGTATTTTATCCTACTTATATGACACCATAACAGAATCACACAATTTGTACTCTTGAGGACCTTTAAGCTTTAGCATTTCCAACAGCTTTCTTCAGGACCAAGTACAGGGTGAATTCAATGTTCTTGGCATTGAGAATGATGCTTGGCCTCCACTGTGGAATACAGCACTCCAGCTGGAACCATTGTTATTCAGAAAGAAAGAAAGAAAAGAGAAAGGAAGGAAGGAAGGAAGAATGAAAGAAAGAAGGGAAGGAAAGAAGAGAGAGACAGATAAATAAATAAATAAATAAATAAATAAATAAATAAATAAATAAATAAATAGATGATCTCTCCATGTTTTGGAAAGATTAATTCTTAGTAGCAATGTTTTTGAGATGGTCTTGGTCTCCTCACCAGAATTCATAACTGAAGCTGATGTATTTTCCTGTTGACAGAGAATGTGGGGAATAGCTTATTTGGTATTGGAAACAATAGTGTGTAGCTGGGTAGGAGTAGTACTGTCCAGCCCGAGTTTGGCTAAGGCTGGATCCAATTATCCACCAATAAATTTAGACCTGACATGGTAGTTAATTGTAAAATGTTTTCAGTCCCCTGAAAAACTCCCCTCAAACATAGGTTATTACCATTATCACCCTATTGTTTGCAGAGTTCAGTGTAATTCCATATTTCTCATGGGATTTTGGTTTCTTTAGTCAATTCATTTCCATTAATATTTACTGAGGTGACATTTGGTTGCTTGTGCCCTGACAAATGGTGAGGGTAGAATGCCATGTTCTGTGGTTGGGACACTGGGACACTGAGACAAGATGAGGATGCTTTTCTTTTGAGCATAAGAAACACAGGAAACAAGCCAATTAGCCCTTGAAATGAGTACCGAGGATGCCAGGGACATGTGGTTAAGTTACATAATGACAGGAAAGTCTAAATAGGTACCATTTTAAGGCCAGAGAATTGAGGTCACCATCTTGAAGACTTGTCTTTATCTTCAGGTATACTGTCGTTTGTGGGGACATTTAGTTCCAGCTATTTGGATACTCTTTCCTGCTTAAAAACAAAACAAAACAACAAAAAACTGAGTTACAAATGAATGATTCAATAGTAAGTTAGACATCAGTCTGAACTAGAAAATCTCAGTATGTCTAAAGATTTTTTTCCCAAGCAGTACTTTCCTGAAAATCTTTGCTATACACTACTCAAATTATCTCAATATTATCTGGCAGTTAGATAGTCACTTGAGAATTCAGTTACTATCGTTCAGAGTCTAGGTGTTACAAAGTATATATAACAAGACAGAGTCAAGATTACATTAAGCCCAAAGCTGTGCTGTGGGAATCAGGTCTTACTGAATTGTTGTTACCTGTGAGTTTTATGGACAAGGGAAGGCAGAAAAGGGGCATCTGTACTTACATAGAAACCATTGTGGAGATGCCGTGGCAAAGTCACAGCACTGGCTTGTTAATCCTTTCTGCAGTCACCAGGTCAAGCTGACTATTGTTATCCCCTTTTCTTAAAATAAGGAAACTGTGCATAGGAGCTACATTACCTAAGGTCTCGTGGTACTTACACATGTGGACTCAGTCCTTGTATAGCAAGTGGCAAGTCAGTTGGAGAGTTCATTAGGAGACAGATTTCTAGACCTTGTTTCCAGTTTATGATTTCTTTAATTTAGGTCTGTGGCTCAGGCATCTGTGTTTCTTCTAGTGAGTTCCAAGGTAGACATGATCCAGGGATCAACCTATGAGAGGCTCTGTTCTGTACCATCTTGGATTGTCAGAAACATGAGTTTGCCTGAAGAAGAAGTTCAGAAAGTGACTAACTTCTTTGACTTTTGCCCTAAATATTTGCGCAGGTACCATGGCTTTTGCAAATGTCCTCTGTGGCCCTGTAATTGCTCTGAAATTAGTTGATCTGGTATTTAGAATTATCTCCAAGGCCTTTGAGCATGTGATGAATGATGTACTCTTTTCCTGCTCCAGTCTTGGGTGACACCATTGTCTTGGTATCCTTGGTCATCCAGAGTGAACTACCCCCAGGACAGTCGGGAGCAATTCAGGTATATGAGATTAAAAGCATAACATTGGATCACACACAGCTCAAGGGAGTTGCATGATAGTGGGTAAATGCTGAGCTCAGCAAAAAATACTCAAAAGCAGCAAGAGGTGGCTTGGAAACAATGGGAAGTGAAGAATAAGCCTTGGGAGCAAAGTGGCTCTCTGACTTGTCCCCGTCTCCAGTTTCCCTGTTATTCTTTTCCATCTGAGTCAGGTTGTTGGGACTAGACTTCCTCTTTCCCATGGCAGATTATAAAAATAATAAGTCCTCTTCTGTCCTTCTTTCCTCTCTGTAAGGGCTGCAGAGGTGAGTCAGCATGTGATGGCACTTGCTTACAGTTTCAGAAATGTAGTCTACTATCATCATGGTCATAGGCGTAGCAGGGTTGGTGCTAGACAGGTAGTTGAGAGCCACGTCCAGAAAATCTGAGCTCAACTCTTAGGCCTCACATGTTGGAAGGAGAGAACCAACTCCTGCTAATTGTCCTTTAATAGGGTACTCTCTTGCTGTCTATAAAACCAATATAATTTTATAAAAAGAATCTAAAGAAGCTCATAAAACCTAAAACACACCTCCGACCTTCATCCACCTTTCTGTGTAGGAATTGGCCATCAACCAAACCCTTTGACTTATCTTGATTAGTGCAAGTAAAGGCTTTCATTCCAGAGGGGGCTTCTAATTTATACCTAAGACAGAGTCTATCAGCATTAGATTAATTTTTTTTATTCAGTCACATTTATGCATGGCTCTTGTGTGTTTCATTAGACCTGATCATGGAAACACAACGATTTCACAGAACTTTCAGTTTTTATTTATGACATGTCCAGTCTCACATGTCATAAACTTTGATTAAATGAGTTTATTATCTTTTCCTTTTGTTAACCTGTGCTTTGTTTTAGGAATGTTGATTTTAACTCTCCTAAATAATACTGAGACAGAAAACATTTTGCACGTTCTAAAGAAATCAATAATCTATGGATTTATTATGTATTATTATTAGCTATAACCCACCTTGGAAAGGCAACTGCTTTGTTCTGTCCCGGGTGTGAATATAATTTGACTGAGCACCTGACCAAATCAAATTTGACAGTCAAATCAAAGACTCATGTAGGACTGACTCTGGGCTTTTGCCATCAGGGCTGACATGTTCAGTCACAAAGCAGGGAACTTCCAATTCTCCATAAGTGCCAGGTTCTAATGCCCTTTTATCTCTGTTCACACCCCAGAAAGAGCTATCATCAAATCTCTAACTGTAGCCAGTGGGAACTGTGAAAATTCCTGGTTACATATCTGAGTCATCTATTCATAAACAGTTGCTCTTAGGTTGAGGACAGCAGACACCCGAACAAGGTAGAAATCTATTAACACCAGACTTTATCTTAGATGTATCCTCACCTATAGCCGCTACAGAAAACATCACATTTCTAGTGGCTTGGCAACACCACATCTGCTCTTATCAGACAAAGATGTGCTGCTTTTGGCCAATAATAATATCTTCTGTTTTCTTTAAAAGTACCAGTTAAGACTTGAATAACTTTATTATCTCACCAGTTAATGACAATCTGCTGAGGAAAAGCCACATTGACCCATATTGGAGAAGAAACTATCTCTAGACTTCTTGGTACCCTTATGCATATGCCCACCTTACCACTCATTTCTATTTTGTAACATCTTTTTTTTTTTTTTTTTTTTTTTTTTTTATCCAGAGATATACTATTCACTATAGTCATTATTTCATTTGTGAGGCTTCTAAGTCTTCCTTCATCATTGACATCATGCTCTATTAGATGGGTCAGAAATGAAGTCATACATTATACAATTGTCAAATAGTTGATTTTGATATTATGTCAAGGGACATCTGATCTAAAGAATGATGATAGATTTTTTTAAGAACACTATTTGATCTCAGAGGTGTTTGAGCAAATATATTGCCTTTAGTAACCAGCTCTGTGGGTGCGACCATTCTCTAGGCCTCAAGAATGTGTGAATGGCTGTTTCTGAGCCATCTCATTTAATCATATACATTAAACTATCAGTCCAGAGCTTTTGTTCTTGTTTCTCTCTGTTGATTCAAACATGAAATTTCTAACTAGATATTGGATGACCTATGTATATGTGCCCTATTGGCCAGCTCAAGCACTCCTTGTTCTAGTTTCTATGGCCGCTTAAAACAACAATGAACCTAAAATTCAGTGGCTGGGAGAGGGAAGGGAAACAGCAACATTCCTTTTGCCAAGAGAGAGAGAGAGAGAGAGAGAGAGAAAGAGAGAGAGAGAAAGAGAGAGAGAGAGAGAGAGAGAGAGAGAGAGAGAGAGAGAGAGAGAGAAACCAAAACCAAATAACAACAACATCAAAAAACAAACAAACTAAAAGAGCAAAGAAACAAACTAAAACCATATCAGTTTGGGTAAAACCTGGCAAATTTGAATTGATTTTTCCATATCTCAAAGGCTTAAGAATATATTCAATTTGAATGACCCATAGGTAAAAAGAAAGTAGAAACATATACTCCCTGAGTAAACTATAAAGAAGGAAACCAAGTACATGGATGGCATCCTAAGGGTGCAGTACCTTCTCATTGGCATTGTACTAACAAACAAGGCTCAGTTACATCCTCAGAGGAAACTTAAGAAATTTATATGAGTGTGCACACATATGCTTGGGACTCTATAAATTCAGGACGTTTTATATTCTTGGAGGTCTTGGTTAATCTGAAAAGATTTATAGGAGATTTTTGTAGAATCCCCAAAGAACAAGAAAACAGTTGAAAATGAGTCCTCTAGGAGAACTTTTCAGATGAAAAAATAAATGAATGAGAATCCCAAATAGTAGTAAGGGAATCTAAGGGGAGAAAAAAATCTAAGTATAGAAAGATAGAGACCAACAAAATAGCAGCCCTAAATGCTAATGAAGAACTCTGTTGACTGTGTGAAGCAGTTGGATATTAGGATAATGTCTTCCAAAGGGCCATGGGATGACCTGAAGGATAACTAGAGGAAGGGAGTTTTCATTGGGTACAGGGATACTAAAATAGAAGACCAGGAATGGGATCTGGTTCTTCATCCTAATTTAAAAGAAAAGGACTGGGGTAGAGTCCTTGCTATAGCTGGTCATGGTGTGTATGATTAGAACTGGGAATTCTTAGGGGGAAAGCCAGTGAGGTGTGTGGTAAACAGAATGGCCTGTGCTTTCTTGGGTGGGCTGAAGATTTAGAACCTAAGATTTCCTTATCTTCTATGGTAAACATATGAATATTTCAGGTAGTAACTCTATGTTATTTTATTAGCCAGTCAAGCCAACTTATTGTGGGCCAGTACTTAACCTTACATAACTCAATGCTTAGCACAAAGAAAACACAACCAATAATGGCCTTGAGTTAAAAGGTAGATAAATATTTGAGATAACTCCTCAGTTATGGAGTTGAACACATTCTATACTTATAGATGGACTAGGAAGTGTCAGGGACAGGAAAGAAACCATTCAAGGTCATGACCTCGAGCCAAGTTCCTATGTGTTTATCCATAGCTTCATCTGGTAAGAGAGTTCCGTTAGCTGTCAATTACCCAAATTATGGGGCAAAGTGTTAGGGCTATTTATCTACTTCCTTCTGTCAATCTGATGAGAGCTGTTTCTAAAGCATTGTTTTCTTCCTCTCCTAGCGTGTTCTGCTCCTAAGCCTAGAGTGGAACCCCAGGCAGAGCTGGTGACTCAGGCCTTAAGGTGCAGTGTTGCTGGTATTAGGGAAAGCAGCAATCTCATGGCTACAACAGAAACCAAGAGATTAAAGGAAAGAACAGAAGAGCCTAATGCGCACACAACTGTCTCAATCACCATTTCCTTCTAGAATGTTCAGGCGCCATTGACTGTTGCAATGCAAACCCAGCCTGTCAAGAGTGCCTCAAGGAGCCTTCATGTTACTTCCCTGTACTTGAGCATGTTTACATCTTCCAGTCTCATCTCATTTGCAGATTTAATTAGCAGGCTCTTTGCCCATCTTGGATCGTTAATGGTGATATTAAGATCAGATCAAGTAAAATTTCCTGAAGCTTCTCTTGTCCCGTCCTCTTGCGTTTTTCTCACAATGCAGGAATGATTGGCTGTCACTGGCCTGCTGGGCCTTTAAGTTTTTCCTTGGCTTTTGCAATAAGTCATAACCAAGATGATCTGAATGAATTTATCAAAGAACACTTAAGGAGACAGAGCGCTAAATACGCCACTCTAATCACTGTGGTAGCTCTGTGTCCTTTCGTTCAACTAATTTTTAGTTCCCTCAGCAAATGGTTTCCAGGGAAAAGCATTCAAGTGGATTTGGACAAATCCTAACATTTATTGTGGGGAGAAATCCTAATTATTTCCTAAAATGTCAGTTACTGTGTAGCCACAGTGTTTAAGTGAGGGCTAGGAAAACAAACATTCTATTTTTTAGGTGGTATGGAGTGACTCATCCAGGGCCCTGAACAGGACATCTGTGCTTCTTTGTAAGTCTCCACTGCCCTTGCTGCTTCAGTCCCAACCTCCACAGTTCTACCCAGCATGACTCCCTTTTAAGGCCTGTCTCATTCTGCAGACAGCTGCTCCATCTGCACCTCCTAATAAGCAGCTATGCCCTGGCTTCATGTTACAGAAGTAATCACTTCAGTCTAAAGGAATCTAATTCACCAAACATTTCCTTTTGAAATCTTCCTTTCTCCCTTCCTCCTTTCCCTTCCTCCCTTCCCTTTCCCCCTTTCCTCCCTCCCTTCCTCCCTTCCCCTTCCCCTTTTCTCACTTTTTCCCTTCCTCCCTCCCTCCCTTCCCCCTTCTCCTCTTCCCCTTTTCTCCCTTCCTCCCTCCCTCTATTCCTTACCCCTTCCCCATTCATTCCCTCCTTTCCCCTTCCTCTCTCCCTCCCTCCTTTCTTCTACCCTTTCTTACTCTTTCTCATTTCTTCTCACTCTCCCTTCCTCCTTTTCTCCCTCCTTTCTTCTTCCCACTCCCTCTCCCTCCTTCCTTCCCTTCTTCCCTCCTTCCATCCTTCTTCTCTTCCTTTCTTCCTTTACTTCCTGGCTTTCTGTCTCTTACTATATATATAGCACAGCCTGGTCTTGAACTCCCGGTCTTCTCACTGTAAGTTTCCCTCTATGTCTGTTCTACCACAGATGAAAGCTGTTTCTCTTTTATTCTCCAACTGAACTGAACAAGAAATTATGAAAATGGGGTTTTATCCAGCTACCCAGATGCCCCACACTGATGGACAAATAGAGACTGACAGTGAAGGCATCTTATTCTGAAGTCCGTGAACATCTAGAAAATACACACAGATGTCTCTGTACACCTGTGCACTTGCTTTCATCGTATCCATCAGCATTTCTGAGGATGTTAGGTTTTCTTCCCTGCCCTCAACAAGCATAAGGAAACACTCAGGGGTAAACGTACTCTGCAGTAATGAAACCCACTACGTGTTTCCAACTGGGTTGTACTCTGGCCACATCTATTTAAGTGCACAGATGCAAAAACAAGCAGACAAACCGTGGCAAATTTGGGAGCCTTTAGCAAACTGGCATTTGGCTGCTCTTTCCTAAACCCTTGTGTTACTCCCCCTCTCTCTCTTTGTATTCTCTTCTTTATGATGCCTTTGGCTATTAATCCCACTCTGCCCATCATTTCATATATACAGAGGACTTTTAAATCTGTTTTTAAAAATACAGTCTTAAAAACCAGACTCCCAGAAACATTAATCTCTCTCTTTCTCCCTCTTCCTCTCTCTCCCTCTTCCTTCCTTTCCTCCCTCTCTGTCTCTTTCTCTCTCTGTTCCTTCCTTCTTTCCTTCCTCTCTCTGTCTCTTCCTCTCTCTCCCTCTGTCTGTCTGTCTGTCTGTCTCTCCCTTCTTTCTTATTTATCCAGATGTGAGAAACTTTCCATCTCAGGAGTAACTGATCAATCCACAGCACTGCCTCCCCACCACCACGGATCAGTGTCCTCATACTGTAAGCCTGAGCAAATCCTTGCTTGCTGAAGTTGTTTCTTGTCATGGTTTCAGTCACAGTGATGAGCAAAGTCACCAATACAGGAAATTGGTGCCAAGAAGTAGAATCATTGCTATGACTCTATGAGTTTGACTGTGTGGTTTGTAGGCCTTTAGAAATGGTTTGTGAAAGGAAGATGCAAATTCTGAAGTTGAGTTCTGAAGAAGCCACAGGATATTTAAGTAGAGTTCCCTAGGTTGTTCCAATGGTAATCCAGAAAACCAGAAAACTGGGAGAAAAGCAGACAGTGAAAACCAGGTTCATGCAATTTCAGAGAGTTACAAAAACTCTATTAGGAATTAGACTAAAGACTTTGATAATACCGTTTAGATTATATGTAATGAAAATAATCATTAATCAACTAATCAAGTAATAAGATGAAATTTTCAGATATGTCTAAACTGTGTTACACTTACTGATTATTATTCCTAGATTTAATTGTGTGTGAGTGTGTGTGGGGGAGAGGGAGAGGGAGAGGGAGAGGGAGAGGGAGAGGGAGAGGGAGAGGGAGAGAGAGAGAGAGAGAGAGAGAGAGAGAGAGAGAGAGAGCAGAAAGATGAGAAATGCATGTAGTTTGGTAAGGAAAGGAGGTAGAGAATGTTTAAAGTTGTGGCCAAGATGAATGAAGGAATTAGCAGCTACAATAGACAACTTAGTTCCACAAGACTTCCACAAGACCTGGAGCACAGGCACAAAAAGAAACAAGTCCTGAGAGTACACCATATCCACCAAAGTGTCCAACATCTGAATGGAGAGAACCATAACTGAGAATGCCACCAAAGGGCTTGCTGCTAGAACACAACCATCCAAGAAAAGTGTTTCCTTAGTTAGGTTCAGCCATGAAGACATACAGAATCCACTGCAGCTGTGGAATTGGGCCAGAGCATATCTCAAGTTAAAAGCAGAATTGGCCAATATTAATATTATGTTGATTTGGCAGACATGCAAAATGGAAGTGTTATGAGGTCATGGGGACTTGTACCAAGGTTCCAAAAGGCCATTGAAGTTATGCCATGACTAGCAGGAGTTACCTGTAAGGGGACCTTGAGAGATCATTGTATAAAGTGCAAAAGCATAGGCCAAGTTGCTATGGAGACCTAAGGATATGGAGTTGCCAGATTCATAGAATATCCAGAGAGGAGAACTTCATTACAGAGTGGAAATGGCCCCAAAAGAGGCTACACATACTGCAGGCAACAGAACTGGACCTGAAGTGCTACACAAGTGTGTTGGAGTCCAGATGGTATTGCCACAGGATTTAGATGTTGGACATGGAGATATAGGTTTGGTGTTTGGTCAGATGGGTCTCGATATTGTGATATTGCTTTGTTTGGGTACCTCCCCTCTCCCTTCTAACTGAAATGGGGATGTACATCCTGTGCCATTGTATACTAGAAATACATAACTTGAGTTTTTATTTTACAGTTGGCAACAGAAAGAGCTTGTCTAGAGTCTCAGAAGAGACTTTTAGCCTTGAACTTGTGAGTACTGCTTATACAGTAAAGACAATGGGGGACTTCCAAGGTTGGATTCTACACATTTTGTTTTGTTTGATGAATTTGGGACTTCAGAGGCCAGAGGTAGAAAGTAATGGTTTAAGGTGGTAAATTCGGGAGTCTTGTCAACTGACCCCTGTCACCTTGACTTGATTTAGATTCACCTAGAAGATTCTTTGGTTACATACGTAAGGGTATTTCCAGAGAGACTTAACTGAAGAAGCAGTACTCAGAGAATCTGGGTGACACCATTTTATGGACTGGGATATGGGGATGGACCAAAGTGGGAAAGCCAGCTAAATACTTTTATCTAAGCACTGCATCTGCTTAGACCAGGTAAAGTTCCCCTCACCATTGCCATGGAGTGCATCCTTAAACTTGAGTTAGAATAAATCCTTCCATCCTTACAAAGAAGGCAGCCTCCCAAGAATATGAGGAACCACTTTATTTGCCTTCCTACAAAATAGAAGCCTTCCAGGGTTTCTTACTGCAGCTTGTATGTTCTCTCCCAAAAGATCTTTGGCATGAACATCTTCAGTTCTTGAAATATGTATTATTGACAGGATCTGGTTTCTATTAACCTAGCTGAGTAAGCCTGGACACCTTTCAGCTTTACCGCTCTTTGGAGTCAAACACTTGGAACTCTGAAGCCAGGTGTATACTAACCTGTTAATGCACAGTTGGTTTTTTTAAAGCTTTTTAAAAAATCAATCAAGCAATCAGCAAGAGTTTATATCATATAACTGCTTCATATAAATACTTAAATATAAAGTAAGCAAGCAAAACAAGATCTGCAGAGACTCAGAGACGTATCAGCATGCTTCCATTTAAAGGGGGGGAGAAAACACTTAATTGAATTTCATCTCTTGAAGTTCTCATGAAGAATAGAAAATGGGGTTTTACAAATCGTGGAGAAGCACAGAGAACAGTGATGGGACAGTCTGCTGGATCTTAGCCTATACCAGGTAGGGGAACAGAAGTCCACCGAAGCTTCGACACTTCATAAATTTCTTCCTGTCACATCAAAATCAGTGTCACTTAAGTATATATATTTTAATGAATTTTATTTTATGTTTATGAGTGTTTTGTGAGCATGAATGTCCATGTGCTACCTGTATGCTTGGCACATGTAGAAGCCAGAAGAGGGCATCAGATCCCCTAAATCTGCAGTTAAAAAGACAGTTGTGAACTACTGTGTGATTGCTTGGAATTGAACCCATGTTCTTTGGAAGAGCATCCAGGGATCTTGATCACTGATCCATTTCTCCATCTCTTAAGAATAACAAGCAATAGAAATTATTGGCTTTATTAAGTCTTGGCTCTTGAATACACACACACACACACACACACACACACACACACACACACAGCCTTAGATGGGACAGTGGACAAGGTACTTCTGTTGCTTAAAAAATGTGACAATATTTTTTTGTTCATGGCATTCTTCTGTAGGCTTAGAACTCATATTCCCACTTTCTTTTGTGAACATCAATTTTACTTGAAAAAAACAAACAAACAAAAACAAAAACAAAAACAAAACAAAACAAAAAAAGACCGGCAAAGAAACCCAGAGTTATTCAGAACCGTGTATTTGGCAGATACTTTCTCAGCTATAAGCAAGTGAACCTGTCACTCCAAGAGAAACAATTGACATTATTTGTTGCCTATGGTAAACATGTGAGGTTTCAAGTAAAATTAGAAATTTGGAAAGCTTCTCTCTGAAGGCATGAACTTGGCAACTTCCCAAGTCCTGAGCACTTCTGTGATGAGCTTGGTGGTGATATTAACAAATAGAGCATTAAAAATATCTTGGGGTTAATGTGTCAGCATTTGGGAGATCTATGTAACTTATGGAACAAATAATTTCCAAATGGCTATTGCATGGGGATAAGAAATCACACATAGAAAAGCTGTTTATTTAGTGTAGAAGACTAATTGATCAATATAATAATAAGTATCCTATTGATATTGCTTTACATTCCATATTACAGCTGAGTTTTAAGAAACAGGAAACTGTTCTTGCTGAAAAGTTTGTAGTGAAAAAATAAAATCTACAATTATCTGAAAAGGGAATGAAAATAGTCTTCATTTGCAACCACAGGGCTGCATGAGGTTGGATAGGGATATTTTAAATTTATTCCTTCCCATACAACATATCACCACAAAGCAAGGGCAGAGGTGATATGATAATCCAGCTGTCTATCATCAAACCAGTACCAAAAAGATATGCAAGGATGCAAAAAAGTGCTTGAGAGGCAGCTCAGTGCTTAAGAGCCCTTGCTATTCTTGTAAATTTGACTTGGACTCCCAGGACCATGTTGGGTGGCTCACAACTTACTGTAACACCAGTTCTAGAAAGGATTGACATATATGATATTCATTCTCTCTCTCTCTCTCTCTCTCTCTCTCACTCTCTCTCTCTCCCTCTGTCTGTCTGTCTGTCTGTCTGTCTGTCTCTGTACTCTATAGTTTCCTAAATTAATTTATTTGGAAGAATTAGTGGTATGTATTCAAAATGAAATACTATTGTGCCATAAAAAGAAGAAAACACTATCTTTTCTGAGTGTGTAGATGGAACTGGAAGCCATTATGTGAAGAGAAACAAATCAGGCATGAGAAGACCAGTGTTACATGATGGCACTTGTACGTGGAACCCAAAAATACTGATTTCAGAGTACTTGATTTGTCTTTTTCCATCTATTTCCTTGAGTTATAATTTCATCTTTGTTAATGTTGTCTAAAGTAATTTATCTCAATGAAGAGATTCATTTTGTTGAGCTCTCAACCAAACATTGAGAAGAGATCTGCTACCCTTGTGACCAGTGGCCTGTGGCCAGGACAGTGCTTGATTCTCCTGGAAGCTTTGTCAGCAGACCCCCCCATCACTTTCATATTCTACTTTACTATGCATTTAACATTTCAGAGAGGTTTTCCTCTTAGAGTGATCATACATCATGTTTCTCATTTTCTCCTGGTTCAAAAAAAAAAAATGGAGGATGAATAGGGATTCAAATCTGGAAATCTTTGAACTCCAGACCTTCTATTTTTAAGTTTTCCCCACAAATACTTTAAATACTGAAAAGAAAAACAAACAAACAAACAAAAACCAAACCAAAACAAAGCAAAGCAAAACAAAACTATAACCTTAAATTCTGGAATGTTTCAAGAAAACCAAACCAATTTTTATCTCTAGAAAATATATGCTGTGAATTTGACTTGACATCACATATGTAAGGAAATAAAAAACTGCCCATTAAAGGTGGTATGGAAAAGAAAAGTAAAAAGTGGTGGATATGGAGGTACAAGCCTGCAATCCAAGGGATGTAATAGAACAGCTAGTTTTATACTAACCTGGGGCTACTCCATTTCAACAAAACAAAATGAACAGCATAGAAAAAAGAATCAACCACCAACCAACTAACTAACCAACCAACTAATCAACCAACCAACCAACCAACCAACCAGCAATCGGGAATCCTATCTCGTTTTCTTAAACATTCTCTGGAGGACCAGAAGGGTGTGAAGAAAATGCAGGCACAGCACTGGTGGGGTGTCTTGATCTCAGTCACCTTGTCTTTAAAAACAGAAAGTTGCAGTAAGGTATTTCATTCCTTTTTCAACTGCAGTGCTTTTCTAAAGAACTCATATTTGTTTTCCTTGACTGAGGTACAGAGCTTGCTTCCCTAATAGTCAGCCCGTCTCCTTAGTTACTCCTGTGGGTCAATGTAGATCATGGGTAGAACCCAACCCTTGATTTGTAACTGGAGCTAATATTGATGAACAATAGAGACTGTATCATTCACCCACTTTGTTACCTTAGAGCAGTGGTTCTCAACCACCCTAGTGCTTTGACCCTTTTTTTTTTTTCCCACGTGAGTATATTTTTTAGTCAGTACTTGATTTTTTTCAAGGGCTTGACAGTATGCATTGAAAACCTAATAGTTACAATAAGCATAAAATACATGCAAAACAAAATGCAACATGGAAATAGTCAAAGTCTTCTTGTTTTGTAAATATATATATATATTTTTGTTTTCTTTATTTCTTGGACTTCATACAGTCTGTGAGTTGTTTCTGGGGAAGTGCAAGCCTCTGGGGTTAGCATCCCACTATCAGTGACTGCATATTATGTCTGTTCTTTTGTGACTGGGTTATCTCACTCAGGATGATATTCTCTAGATGCAGCCATTTTCTTAAGAATTTGGTTAATTCACTGTTTCTGGTGGCTGAGTAGTATTCCATTGTGTATATGTACCACAATTTTTGTATCCATTCATCTACTGAAGGACATCTGGGTTCCTTCCAGCTTCTGGCTATTATAAATAGAGCCACTATGAACATTGTGGTGCATATATCTTTGTTGTGTATTAAAGTGTCTCTGGGGTATATGCCCAGAAGTGGAATAGCTGGGTCTTCAGGTAGTACTATATCCAATTTTCTGAGGTATCGCCAGACAGATTTCCAGAGTGGTTGTATTAGTTTGCATCTCCACCAACAGTGGAGAAGTGTTCCTCTTTCTTCGCAGCCTCGCCAGCATCTGCTGTCATCTGAGTTTTGGATCTTGGCCAATCTGACTGGTGTGAGGTGGAATCTCAGGGTTGTTTTGATTTGCATTTCCCTGATGGCTAAGGATGTGGAGCACTTCCTCAGATGTTTCTCGGCCATTCGGTGTTCCTCAACTGAAAACGTTTTGTTTAGCTCTGTACCCCATTTTTTAATAGGGTTATTTGATTCTCTGGTGTCTAGCTTTTTGAGTTCCTTGTACACCTTGGATATTAGGCCTCTATCTGATGTGGTGTTGGTAAAGATCTTTTCCCATTCTGTTGGTTGCCGTTTTGTTTTCTTGACAATGTCCTTAGCCTTACAGAAACTTTGCAATCTCATTAAGTCCCATTTGTTAATCTTTGACCTCAGAGCTTGAACCATTGGTGTTTTGTTCAGGAAATTTTCTCCTGTGCCTATGTGTTCTAAGGTTTTCCCTACTTTCTCATCTAATAGTTTCAGTGTATCTACTTTAATGTGGAGATCTTTGATCCACTTACACTTGAGCTTTGTACAAGGAGATAAGAACGGGTCTATTTTCATTCTTTTGCATGTTGAGTGCCAGTTGGACCAGCACCATTTGTTGAATAGGCTGTCCTTTTTCCATTGAATGTTTACTGCTCCTTTGTCAAAAATCAGGTGACCATATACATGAGGGCTCATTTCTGGATCTTCTATTCTATTCCATTGATCCACATGCCTATTTCTGTACCAGTACCATGCAGTTTTCAGCACAATTGCCTTGTAATATAGCTTGAGGTCAGGGATAGTGATTCCCGCAGATGTTTTCTTGTTGTTGAGGATGGATTTCGCTATTCTAGGTCTTTTGTTATTCCATATGAAATTGCACATTGATCTTTCCAATTCCATGAAGAACTGGGTTGGAATTTTGATGGGGATTGCTTTGAATCTGTAGATTGCTTTTGGTAGGATGCCATTTTTAAGATGTTGATTTTTCCAATCCATGAGCATGGGAGATCTTTCCATTTTCTGAGATCCTCCTCAATTTCTTTCTTTAGAGGTTTGAAGTTCTTGTCATACAGGTCCTTCACTTACTTAGTTAGAGTCACACCAAGGTATTTCATAGTTTTTGTAACGATTGTGAAGGGTACATTTTCCCTAATTTCTTTCTCCACATGTTTGTCCTTTGAGTATAGGAAGGCTACTGATTTGTTTGAGTTAATTTTGTATCGTGCTTTGACCCTTTAATACAGTTCCTCATTTTGTGGAGACCCCCAACCATAAAATTATTTTTGTCACTACCTCTTAACTTTAATTTTGCTAGTGTTATAATGTAAAGATCTGGTATAAAGGTTATCTGATATGTGACCCCTGTGACAGGATCTTTCAGTCCCCAAATTTGTCACAGCCTGCCACCTTAGAATGTGATTAAATAGGAGATCTTTTTGAAAACATGTATACATAAGGGTGAGAATTTCTCCCTCTCAAGTTCTTTCTTCCAAAAGAGACAGGAAGAAGAAGAGAAGGAGGAGGAGGAGGAGGAGGAGGAGGAGGAGGAGGAGGAGGAGGAGTAGGAGGAGGAAGAAGAAGAAGAAGAAGAAGAAGAAGAAGAAGAAGAAGAAGAAGAAGAAGAAGAAGAAGAAGAAGAAGAAGAAGAAGAAGAAGAAAAGAAGAAGAAGGAAAGAAGAAGAAGAGGAGGAGGAGGAAGAGTAGGAGGAGAAGGAGGAGGAGGAGGGGTAGGATGAGGAGGAAGAAAGGGAGAACCCTCAACCTCTCCATAAGCAAATCTCTGAGACACATGGAATCTTTTAAATTACATTTGGGTCAAATTAACTTGGGTGGTCTGAACGTCATCAAGCATGCAGAAAGAGTTCTCTTGCAAAGCTAATTTAAGAAAGTCGTTAGGGCATTGACAATAGAAGCAACCTGTTCCCTTGTTGTCAATGTGTTTTCTTTTAGGGAAACTTGCTCTTTCCTGCCCATGCTGAAAATATCTACGGCTCTCCACGAGCTCAGCTTTAACATCTTCATGGGTGGCTTCAAACGGTTGCCATTTTTACCATGTGCAGAGTGATAGTTTCTCTGTGCTCTTCAACCAGGGTGATGATTAAAATTCTGCAAGGCAGCCTCTAACGCACACAGTCAACTTGTGAAGAACTCAAAGCTTACCAACTTCTTGTAGCCAAGTAGTATCTCTGCAATTCAAATATTCATGAGAGAATAAAAAAACCCTGGGAGATTTTGTTTATTACACTGCTCTTTAAAAATCTAAGGGATGGCATTGCACTAAGAAGTCACAGTGAGAGGGATTGTGAATGGCTGCCTGCTGTTAGAGCAAAAGCAGGGGACAGAGTGGGAAGAGGGTTGATGAAGTACATATTTGCACAGGAGACTCCCAGCTCAGCAGGGGAGTCACCTATGCTGCATCTAAGAAGCCTACAGATGCTGATCTCAGCGAGAATTTACAAAAGAACTTATTAAAACAAGACCAAAAAAAAAAAAAAAAACAAAAACAAAACAAACAAACAAAAAAAAAAAAACAAAACAAAACGAAAAGCCCACAGTTTATAGTTTGCCTCTTTTTCAAAGGAGTTGGAAATTGAATCTGCATAGTAGATATTTGACTAGGTATTTTTTTATCCAATTCACTTCCAAATTGTGTACCCAGGTAAAATGCTGGGTGATTCAGTAAATATGCAGTAAATATTCACCATTGCAAATATTTAGTTGTTGGTATTGTACCTGACACTCTGAATCCCAACACTTGGCATCTATTGGTTGGTGTTGGCTGCTGGCAATGTATGTCACTTCAAAAGTCTATAGTTGAAAAAAGCAACCCTTTTGAAAAACATCATAGCCAACTATTCAATAATTATTTAGTGGTTGGCACTGTTAAGTCTTTTATTTTCATTAGCCTCCTTAATCTCATAATGATCACCTCAAAGATAAGCAAACCAAGGCTCAGGGTGGGGTGGTGAATTGGGTTGCCTGTAGTACTTGGTAAGTGGTGAGCTGTGGTATTACTCTATAAAGCTGATGCCCAGTGTCCACACAGAAGGTTGACACTCCCCTCTTACTTGGCTTAGAGAAGTATCACAGGAGACACCTTTTGTGTCCGGCTTCACTGCTGTCCTTTCTTCTCTGTGGTTCTTCTTGGGAAGCTCCCAGTCAGTGGACACTGCCTCTCCTCATGTTTTCTTCCTCAATTTGGTTTCTAGGAGTCTTAGGTAAAATGCAGGTCTTACCCCACTTCTGAATGTCTGCCAGACAAACCTGGGGATACTGTATATGTTTGGATTAATCCCTCATGGCTGATACTTATGACTGACAGCCCACCCTGGGGAAATGAAAGCCATTTAAAGGTATTTCCAAAGCTAGGAATTGCCAAGTGCCTTCCAAGTGTTTCCTGAGGGCTACCTGTAGCCTGACCAGAGCTGTCAGTTTGTGAGACCCGGAATCAGCCTTTGTCTCATTCTGTTTGTTTAATACAGAACCGAGTATTTTTACATGCAAAGTAATATCTCCTTCACTTACATCAACAGTGTTTTAATAGTACTGGAAGATCTTGAGTTTTGGCTGCTGTAGCTGCAATGGGCTTTGGGTGAGGCAGGACTGGGGGTGGCAGTTAGAAGAAGAAAGAGTTATTAGAAAGTTCTCCCAGAGCCTGTGTACAAGGCACACTGTTTATTCAACACACGTTTGTATGCTTATGTCTGCTAAGTCTGCTTCCTTCTGATACCCCTAAAGCTGAGGTACGCCAAGCTGTTGATGACTGGTTTTATTTCATGACATCACCATGTCACTCAGGCTGGCCTGGAACCCGCTTTTTAGACTAGGCTAGCCTCAGACTCATAGAGAGCTTCCTGTCTGCTTCAAGTGGAGGGGATTAAAGTCTTGCCAGTGTACTTCAGCTCAGTAGGCTGAGAAGTGACAGGTTTACTTTTTATTTTTTTATTTTTTTAATTGAACAACTTTATTTTAAAAAACAAAAATAAATGTACAGATTTTAAGCATTTTTACATAAAAGTATACAAATACATTTTTGTCAGTACTTGGTTTTTTTTTTTTTTAAAGGTTTGATAGTGTGCATTAAGATCTTACTGGTTCCAATGAGCATAAAGAACATGTAAAAGAAGATGTTACGTGGAATTAGTCAAAGTTTTCTTGGTGTGTAAAGATTAAGCATAATGGTTTTTCATTTTCTTTTTTTTTCTTGAACTTCACAGAGTCTGTGAGTTGTTTCTGGGATGTTCAGAGATTTCTGGGGTTAGTATCCCATTATCAGTGACTGCATATTATGTCTGTTCTATTGTGACTGGGTTATCTCACTCAGGATGATATTCTCTAGATGCATCCGTTTTCTTAAGAATTTCATAAAGTTATTGTTTCTGATAGCTGAGTAGTACTCCATTGTGTAAATGTACCACAATTTTTGTATCCATTCATCTACTGAAGGACATCTGGGTTCTTTCCAGCTTCTGGTTATTATAAATAGAGCTGCTATGAACACTGTGGTGCATGCATCTTTGTTGTATATTGGAGTGTCTCTGGGGTATATGCCCAGAAGTGGAATAGCTGGATCTTCAGGTAGTACTATGTCCAATTTTCTGAGGAATCGCCAGACTGATTTTCAGAGTGGTTGTACCAGTTTACAACCCCACCAACAGTGGAGAAGTGTTCCTCTTTCTCTGTATCTTTGCCAGCATCTGCTGTCATCTGAATTTTTGATCTTAGCCAATCTGACTGGTGTAAGGTGGAATCTCAGGGTTGTTTTGATTTGCATTTCCCTGATGACTAAGGATGTCAAGCACTTCCTTAGATGCTTCTCAGCCATTCGATATTCCTCAATTGAGAACTTTTTGTTTAGCCCTGTACCCCATTTTTAATAGGGTTGTTTAATTCTCTGGTGTCTAGCTTTTTGAGTTCTTTGTATACCTTGGATATTAGGCCTCTATATGATGTGGTGTTGGTAAAGATCTTTCCCCACTCTGTTGGCTGCCATTTTGTTTTCTTGACAGTGTTCTTAGCCTTACAGAAACTTTGCAATCTCATTAAGTCCCATTTGTCAATATTTGACCTTAGAGCATGAACCATTGGTGTTCTGTTCAGAAAATTTTCTCCTGTGCCTATGTGTTCTAAGGTTTTCCCTACTTTCTCAACTAATAGTTTCAGTGTACCTGGTTTAATGTGAAGATCTTTGATCCACTTGCACTTGAGCTTTGTACAAGGAGATAAGAAAGGGTCTATTTTCATTCTTCTGCATGCTGAGTGCCACTTGGACCAACACCATTTGCTGAAGAGGCTGTCTTTTTTCCATTGAATGTTTACAGCTCCTTTGTCAAAAATCAGGTGACCATATATGTGAGGGCTCATTTCTGGATCTTCTATTCTATTCCATTGATCCATGTACCTATCTCTTTACCAGTACCATGCAGTTTTTAGCACAATTGCCTTGTAATATAGCTTGAGGTCAGGGATAGTGATTCCTGGAGATGTTTTCTTGTTGTTGAGGATAGATTTTGCTATTCTAGGTCTTTTGTTATTCCAGATGAAATTGCACATTGCTCTTTCCAACTCTATGAAGAATTGGGTTGGAATTTTGATGGAGATTTCATTGAATGACAGATTTTATTTTAATCTCCATGGGATTGTGATCCACTCAAGCAAACTGATTTTTTCTCACAATTAGTAAGTTGTGTCACATGGGCAGGAATAACCTTCTGGCATTGTAGCTCAATTTACCAATCCCTGTGGTGGACAAGATGGCTTAGTGGGTCAAGGTCTTTGATGCTCTGTTCCCTGAGATTCATGTGGTAAAAGGAGAGAACTGACTCCTGCAAGTTGTCCTCTGACCTCCATATGTGTGAAACTGTATCACACATATGCATGTATGTGTGCACATACATACATTCACACACACGTAATAATTGGAATAAGAAAAAATACAAAGATTAAAGATGGACACATGCTTGCTGAAATCCCTAAGGGTTTGTAGGTGCTAACAAATGCATAGCTCCTTCATTTGTTCCATTATAATAAACACCAAAGGTTGATGATTAGAATGATGGAACCAAGAAGCCCCACTTCGACGGTGTACACTACAGTGGCCAGAGTGAACAATGATGTACTGAACACTCTAGAAATCTAGAAGAAAAGACTTAGGGAGTTGTTGAGGAAAACCATCAAGTCTTTGAGGAGATAATATTTAACGAACTCAAGCATCGAACATTGAATACATGTATCAAAACACCCATTTCCCCACAGATGGACATAAATTTTTCTTTCATGTGTCAATATAAAATAAATTTAATTTAAAAAAGAACAGTAATGCCATAGAATATCTGTGTCAGAGTCTTCCATGGTGAAGGAAGATTTAAAATGATCACAGGTCCCTCTAACTCAAGACCAAACAAAGAATGGTGGTAGGCTCAGAATTTAAGAGAAAAATATTAGACAACAAGATATTTGTTTAGCTGTACAATAATTTGTAAAACATCAATGGCTTCCATGTCTACAATTGAAAGAGATGATTATTTACATATTAGAATAATGACTCATTTTTGTGTTGTAGCAGCTGCTACCTTTGGTTATTTTTTATGACTTTTCTAAGATGAGAGTTTCTTAGGAACAGAAAATTTTTTCACGTGTTTGGTCATTCCCTTCTCAGTGCACCCTCTCAGTGGATATTAAAATGCTAAGTGAAGGAAAGGGATAGAGAGGTTATAAGCTAGAAAATTACAGGTCTGGGAAATAGAGAAAGATGGTATGCCAGAATTCAGTGGTCTAAACTCCAGTCAGCTCAATTAATATTAAAGGGGAGTGAGGTGGAAGATTTCTCACATTGCTTTTGTCTGGTTCAGTTCCTCCAAGAATTCCTGTCCCCATGGATATTTGTGTTTCCTAGTCTTAGGGAGGAATCTGAGTTTTACTTTGGGCAAACAAATACTGTATATATGTCCTGAAAAATGCAAATGCAAATCCAATGAAACACCCCCTCCCCAATATTAAACCCATCTGTATTGAATCCTTGTGTATAGCAATCAAATTGAAAATCCAGGTCTATTACACGCACATGTAATATTTCTAGAGTATATCAAATTCCATCCTATATCAAATTTTTTCCTTGGGTTCCTAAAAATTTAATATAAGCAAGTTTCACTCTATTTGAAAAGGACATGATGCAATATAATGTGTTTTTCAATGAATAGAATTCTTGGTAATTCAATTTGTGTTCAGAACTTCTTAAAGGCAACTTAGTTCCGAGAGGCCTCACCCCAGACTTCAGTTCTGGGGACCTTATTCAGGTAACATTCCTTTTGGCTAGAAAGATTGTAGAGTGCAATTGGAAAGAATTTGGGTGATTCACATGTAGCAATTTAAAAAATAACCATACCATATGCCAGTCAAGTAAAGAGGAAGATTTCTTTGGGATACTAGGTAGGTTCTTACTTTGTTTTTTATAGGTGCTGGTCCTCTGGACAAGGTGGTTCCCTGTGAGTGGGGCCTGTCCCCGCCTTTTCTGTCTTTGTGTATACTGAACACTAGGTTCCCACATAGCAAATGCCTAGGACGATATAGCAGAATTAACAAGATTAGCTGAGACAAAGACATGGTCTTATGCACACTGAATAGCTTAATAATTAAGAGCTTCTACTACCTTCATGGGCCCTGGCCCCCTACCCAACTATTGTTATAAGTTGACTTTATCTTTATAATCCAAATTTGCTGTTTTCCATTACTTCCCATCTTCTGTTGATGTTTCCTTTCCAATCAGTTTTGGATAACCGATCTCTCATGCTAGCTGATTCTCATTTATGTACAAATCTATGTATCACATAATTCTGATTATGGTTATTGTTAAATAGAATAGACTCTTATATCTCATGTTCAGCATCCCCCGAGTAGCAAATCGGGCCCGTTAAAAATGATATGCACTCGTTAAAGAAACTTCATTTAAAAATCTTGGAAAGCCTGCATTAAGAATACTTTCTCGTCTGGCTCTGTCAATCTTTCTTGCACCTGTTAGCATGTTTAGAAAATGGCTTTTTATAATTCAACCATCTTATTGCAAGTGGAAGAAGACTCACAAAAGTAATTCTGATTATTCAAATTGTTTTGTAAAACATGAAATTAAGAACATATCCTATAATAAGCACTAATAAACTAAGCAGCTAGATATAAATAAAGTATAGGTTATTAAAGTATCTTAATATGATAGAAAGAGTTATAGGCTCACATAATTACCCTGGCTGGATATAAACAGTTTCTGAGATAGTTTTAACTATTTTTAGTGCTCGAAAGCTCGAAGCTTTCTTGGATATACCAGGAGCATTGGCACAGATTCCATCATTACTGGCTTGTTTCTTAACTCCCCAACGCATAATAAACCCATGAACTCCATTAACTTTAATCGATATGCATGCAAGGATATAAAGGCCTTCCCTTGGCCCTCTCCCTGCCAGGAAGAAGAAGCCAAAATGAGTGTGACTCCAAGTCCTGTGCAAGTAATCAGCTACGTCATTTCTCATTTGAAAAGAAGTCCTCTCCAATAATAGAAATGCTGAGAGAGGTTTTTACAATAACAAATGACTTGGCAGGGTGATTTATGCTGGAAACAAATGCACCTTCAGGACAGAATTCTCTTTAATTCCTAATAAATCTTGGGCTTAGTGGGCAGGGCCTGACTCTGGGAATTCGGCAGTTGAATGCCCTCAGTACTTTGAATTCACTGGGTTCATTTCTTGTGGACCAAACAGCTGTTGCCACGGTCCTCCCGGCAGGTATCTGTTCGGGGATTAGTAATGCTTCACATGGTCATACATCACAAGCAATGGATATGTAATTACATTAAGGATGCTTCATTCTCTCATACACTGGTTTCCTTTCAAAACAGCAGCATCTTAAATGAAATACAATGGTTTTTAACTCTTCAGAATGCTCTGAAAGTATCCTCTTTTAGTTTGCCCGTAACTGTGCCTAAGTGGGCTTATTCTTGCATGAGACAGTCCTTCCATGTTTTCCTAAACATCTCTAGTATACAGTTTAAAACCTAAGGAGCACTGAGGACCTGGGAATGCTGTGGAGCCTTAGGGTGGGTTGGACTACGGTTGGGTAAGAAAAAACGCTCACAAAACACCCTGCCCTATTCTCAGTGGTCTGTCGTTACCATGACAGCCCTTTGCTTAGTGTGAATGATTGGTAATATCTAATGCACTCTTCACAGTTTTGCTCAAAATCTGCCCCTGATTCAGACCCTTCTTCACACAAGATTGCTCTCAGCTTCTTAGGAATCCTGTAGTTTTGGCAACTCCTATAGCCTTCCTGTTTACTGTGGCTATTTGTCACAAATCCTTGTCATATATGCCAAAGAGCTTAGCATTATGATTCTATAGGTTCAAACTTTCAAGAATACTCACACAATTTCTGGATACTTGTCCTTTTATTTCATAGCAGGGGGGAAGGAAATGTGCCAGCCTCTTACTTTTGGGTCAATAAAAACATACTCTATACAACCTTGTGCACACTGGCCAGGTTTTTTTTTTTTTAAAAAAAGCTATTGTACATACATTCAATTACAGGTTACAATCAGTTTGATGAATGATGCTTGACAGTGAATTTGTTGACCTAAGCAATGGCTAAGGTCAGGACAAACTCTGCATGCTTGGTAGTTAGCTTTGTTTACCCATATTCAGTGAATACTTACTGAGTGTACGCTGTGTCATTGACGTTGCATGGGGCATTGGTGGCACCCCAATTAAGAGACAAGTAAGACTTTTGCTGTATATTCTACTGGGAAAAGATGGAAGCAGACAAATGAGCAGGGCGTTTACAGAGTATGACATTTCAAGGACAGAAATGGGGCAAAGAAGCAGTGATACTGTACTTGGTTGGGTTAGGGGACAGAGGAGGAGCTTTTCAAGACAATGACATTTGGGATGAGTCCTGAACCACCAGATGAAATTATTTTGAGGCAAAACAAACAAACAAACCAAAATGCCATGGCAGGCTTCTGGAACCTATGAGACTACTAGAGATGAAACAAAGTGAACTTGGGGGAAATTATCAAAGACAATACAAGGCAGTAAAAGCTTGTACTTACCTGCATCGGACCGATGTTTATTGGAGAGAGTTAGACAGATAGGAAAGGGGGGAAATGTCACTGTCCTTTGCAAATTGTTGGGAATGTAGAGTAGGTTAAGAGCTCCCCTCTCCCTCCCTCCATCCCTTCTTCCCTCCTATCCTCCCTCTTTCTTTCCTTCTCTCTGTCCCTCGGTGTTTGTAACTGGGCTATATTAGCACTTGCTTGTGCTTTGCACAAAAGGAAGCAATCAATGTGCTGAGGAGGAATGGTAACATAGGAGACAGACAAATGCCAAGAGAGTGACCTGGAAGAGAGCTGCAGGGGTGGTGTGGAGATGTGACAGGAAGGGAGATGGGAGGCTGGGTTTTTAGGTGTACAAGGGGGATGTCGAGGGAGCGCTTATCAGTCATGTGTGAGACGTGATCATCTGCTAACAGTGGAGTGATGAAGGAAATTCAGGGACTTCTAGAGAGAAGAAGGTGCACAGCTGACGTTTGGGTGACTGGAATGGAGAAAATATCCCAGGGAGGCATACAGTAAGATTGTTTGGAATTGCTGACATGTGGCATTGGTCACTGTGGTTTACTTTGAGTTTATTACAATCTAGTTACAGGCATTTAGAGAATCCCCATAGTAGAGAATGATTGACAATGGTCTTGGAGGTTTCACTATAAAAAGGGACCAAAAAGAAATTATTCATAAGTAAAGTATAATTAAAAGGCCTGGCCTGTGACATCTGAGGGTCTTGTTTTTAAAGTTTGGCTCTTCTGTCATTAGCTCTGTGATCTTCAACACATTTGATTTTCATTCATAAACTTTTTGTGGCTTTGAAAAATAGGTTGTCATATCAAAGACCCAATGATATTTGCTACTTCGTGTGTATGTGTGTGTGTGTGTGTGTGTGTGTGTGTGTGTGTATGTGTTTGTATGTGTGCCTGTGTGTGTTACTTTTTAAACAGTCAAAGAATTAGTACATGGAAGAGATGCAAGGCTTATTCTGTAAAGCCCCAGGTTTTGGAAACAACTTTCTTGTTGCTGAAGCCATTTTAGCTTGGAGCAGGTCCTTTTGTAATGGGAAGGGTTTTCCTGCTAATGTCATGCAGGCTCTGCAAGCCATGCAAAGTAGCCAGTTGTGAGGATTCTGTCTGGAACATTCCTGCCATGGTAGGAGGACTGAATGAAGATCTTTAGAATTCTATATCAAATGTTTTGATTTTTCCACATGTATAACTTCTGTCTATATTTTACACCACGGGTTAGATTTGCAGCTATGTAAATCCATTGGTTCTTGTGAACCTCAGATACTATTGGATCATTTTAAACGTTCTTTGAGAAATAGTTAAATTATTTAGATTTTTATTTATTTTCCCCTTTGTGACAGAATCTCACTACATAGGTCTAGATTGGTTTGGAATTCACTTTGTTGACTGAGCTGGTCTCGAAATCACAGAGCTTCATTTGCCTCTGCTTCCCAAAGGCTGGTCTTAAAGGCATGCACCACTACACCTGCATCCAATGCTTGGCTTTGGAGACTAGGCAGGAAAGTGAATAGAACTGAAGGGATTTGACTATAGACTTAGAGAAAAACTGGTCTAAGAATAAAACCTCAGACTCGTAATTTATGAAATTACTCCAATTTCAGGCTTCTCAAATTGAGTATCTCAGATTTCATAGTCTATATGATAAGTATTATTTATCTAAATTCCTTATTAAATACAAAATGAAACTATATTATTCATTGAATATTGAAACATGAAAAATAATCTCATCATGTATTATTTTGGAATTAACAATTAGTTTTCATACTGCTCAATTATTTAAACTCATTTGCCTCTTCAATTCTCCTATGTTGATGAATAATCGAAGGTAAAACTGTAGCACCCTTGTGGCCCCCAAGAAATATAGCACTTCTAGATACAAAGCTTTAATGAATAGGGAAAAAAATCTCACGTTGGTGAGAATCAGAATAATATCCACGATTAAACAGAAACTGTGAGCCAGGAGTGGTGCACACCTTTAGTCCGGGAGGCAGGAGCAGGTGAATCTGTAAATCTGAGGCCAGCCTGGTCCACATACATAGTAAGTTCAAGCACAGCCAGGGCTATGTAGAGAGACCCTAGTTTCAAAATATTCAAACAACAAAAAAGAAAGGAAGGGAGGGAGGCAGGGAGAAATAAAGGAAGGAAGAAAGGAAAGGAAGAAGGAAGGAAGAAAGGAAAGGAGGAAGGAAGGAAGAAAGGGAGGAAGGAAGGGACCTTTAATGCAAGCTGGTAAATGTTTTTCTGCAAACTAAAGAAAAAAAGTCACAATTCTCATTTTGTAAGGAGAAAATAATGCTGTTCTTTAGAGACACACAAACTTCTGATTTTTCTAGAAAATTATATAATCCAAGTCAAAGACCTCCAGGTTTGATAGCCTTTGCTGCACCCAGGACCAAGTAGAAGGCAGCGAAAGAGAGGAAATGGAAGATAGGCCAAAGGTGGGGTCAGCTCTGGGGAATGATGCCCTGGTCACGGTCAGACCCTTTGATTCAGTGATCAACAGTCACTGCTGAGCTCTCTCTGAACCTAATGACTTGCAGAAGGCCTCAGGATGGGTCTTGTTTGTGTTCATTTTCCTACCTCTCCACTACAAGGAAAGATTAGGGAAACTCTCCTGTGGCTGTAACAAGAGTGGGGCTTGATCCACCATGGTGACAAATCCTGCCTTTGACCTTTGGATTATTTCTGAAAGAAGATTCCTTGTGCTGGAATAGCTGACAATCAACTCACAGAATCTATTTAACTGTCCTCTGCCACCTACTTTAATGTTGCCAAATGCCTGTGGAAAATAAATTGGAGGAGGAATAGCTTCTTTTGGCTCATGTTTTTGAGATTTTTGGACAGTTGAGCTTGACTGCATTGGTGTGGGGTCTGTTGTGAGGCATGATCATCATGGTGACAGTAGCTATGATGAAAGCTATTCACAGCACAGCAAATAGGAAGCAGGAAAAACTGAGAAGGATGAGCCCAGGACAAAAGAACATTTTAAAGACATGACCCTACTGAACTCCATCCCTCAGCTAGGTCCTCTCCTAAAATGTCCAGAGCTTTCAAAAATATAGCCACTCCCTAGGAACCAACTACTTAACACATGAGCCTGTGTAGGACTTTTCATAGCATCATATTTTCCATAATTTCAGAAGGCATTCCAGGGAAGCTCTGTATTTAGTTCCTAGTATCACTTAGACCAAGAACTACACACCGAGTAGCCAAGTAGTATACACTGAGTAACCAAGTAGTATACACTGAGTAGCCTGGCTCAACTGGAGAATTTTGTCTCCCTGTTCTAGTTGTCACTTTGGTCCAAGTTGAAGGTTCTGTCTGGATACCAGGGAGGGCTGTGGTCCAGGCTGCTCTCCTGGATGGAAGTATGCGTAGGCATTCCTTGGTTTGGGCATCCATCCCACCTAGCCATCATCTTAGGTGTCTCCTCTCCCTTTTCCCTCAATGTCTATCTGTCTTTTGTGACTCACACTCTCCTGGGCCATGTTGTTTGTTCCTGTAAAGATCTTATTTCCAAAGGAGATCACATTTTGAGGCCATGGTGTGGGACTCCATATGTTGTTGTTAAGACAAACATTAGCTGATAATAATTACCTTATGCATTTACACTTTTACTTCTTAGCAAAGAATCGGAAGAGCTGGCCATGTGTGGGAAACCACAGATCTTTCTACTCCTTATCACAACATTTGAACGACATACAGCAATTCATATTTCTGTCCCATGCTGTTATGAGAAGATATGGTATTGTCCATATGTCCAAGATTTTTTTTTGGTGGAAAATTGTGATTGTGTGAGGTGGCCATTCTTTAGAACTCTTTAAATGTTATTCATCCTGGCACCAGGTGTGAATGAAATCCTTATTTATTCACTAAAGACAGGGAGAACTTTCTCAATTACCATGGTTTCTGCTGATCTACTTACCAAGGCACAAAACTGAACACAAGGAATCTGGAATAAATGAACACATAGGACATTTTCATGTTAGTAGTTTTCATTTATTCTCAACATATTGTATATGCACTATAGATTATTTTTATACATTTAAACAATGTATAGTAATCACATCTAGTTCTCAAACCGATAATTTTTAGCATATCAACGAACACCTTCTCGGAACAAACTATTTAATTCTTGAACACTTGAGGTTTTTATTGTTGTTGTTGTTTATTTTGCTTTTAATTTCTTTGTCTGATGTTCATTTTTTTCTGGTCAGGAGCTGTTTATTTCCATATCTCAGTGAACTGGTAATTAAAATTGGAAAATGAGACTCATTCCCAACTTAATAATAACACAAGGGTTTCTGGAAATAAAGCAATCGCCTTCCAACAAGCCATATTTTCAGAAACGTATTCCTTCTTTTCATTGTACCAAATATGCTTTTAAAACAATCCTCACAATGCAAGAAGGTGGTGTCTGTTCGTCATTGGTTTCAGGAAAGATCATACCATTGACCCTGGATTCCCAAGTAAATATATAAATACAAGTAGGGATCCTTCATGTAACTGGATGTAAAAGAACTGATTTTTGTGGTCATATTTCTATATACTCATAAGAGCAGGCCAGTTAGGCAAATGACCCACCCGCATCTGGGTGACAGAGAGCCCCAGGCTGGTAAGGAGGTTGAAGACTATTATATGTAATTGTCTAGGACCAACCTATCATTGCCATGGAGGTGCTATCTACCAAAAGTATATATACTACATGTATTCATCTGAAGAATGAAATTAGATACCAAGAAGCCACATGTTTTAATTTCCTGAAGTGGGTGTTTTCTCTGAGACTCACAGAATTGGTAACTCCGGCTTGATGATCCACAGGAATTGGAAATAATGATTTTATGGTTGGATATGAAATGACCCTGAATGGAGGCTGAACCTAAATGGAAGACTGAGGAACTAATCCTAATTCCTTGATTATAAAGACCTTTCCTCCCTGAGCACGGCACCTTGCCATCTGTCTTTTTAATCTCTGCAAGGAAAACCCCAGCCCGATTCCAAACCTTCTCTCTCCATAATGGGAAATCTCTCTGTGTTTGATGAACCTAAGTGAAAAATGCAGTCTCATATCCATGTATTTATTAAATCTCTGGCTGCATAAAGGCCCCACTCCAAACTAATGTTCAAAATAAATTGCTTCCATGATTGTATTGTTAGAATGCACATGTATGATTTCTTCTCTCTGCATTCTAAGATGACAATGTATCCTGGAGAGCATTAATATATAAATTCAAACTACTTCAGCAATCAGCAACAGACAGATCAGAAAATTGTGGCCATTGGCCTAAAGACTTTTTCTGAGTTCTTCTTTGTGCTAGAAGAACCAAGAGGCTTCCTCCAGGAGATCTGCCCTATTATCTTTTATTTCTTTCTCCACAGAGATTCTGAGAGAGAAGCACTGCCTTCCCCTGCCCTGCAACCCCTTCCTCACAAAGCATGGCATCTCTCTGCTTTTAGGTTTGCTCGAGTGTTCCTTCAAGATAGTAAATCTTCCCAGCAAACAACTCTTCACATGCTTCTCAGTTACTTTCGATCTCTGAAGCTCTATGTTCTTCCTAAAAATATTCAGGGGCATGGCATCTGTGATCCATCCTTTTTCAGTTCTGGTGCTCACCACAGTGAGCCAAACAGTCCCATCTGGGAAATGGACTGGAGACATCTTTAGTTTATGGGTGTGTGTTTTTGTTAGTCTTGAAGTGGTCATAAACAATCTTATGTGGCCAGTATTTTTCACTTAGCAGATGTTAAAGTGTTCTTAGCGATTATATCCCACCCTATTCCTATGCAGAAGGAACAGCTCCTCTCTTCGCTTTTATATGTGAACTGTGCACAGTCTTGCTCTGTCGATGGGCAGTTAAGTGGAACTTGGACCCAGGTAGTGATGCAAAAACATGGGGCTTGACTACGTTGCTATGCCTTGGAGGCAATATAAAGATTAGTTAATAGTGTTGCTGTCTTGGACCAAAAACTAGCCCTGCTGTTCTTATTTCCTGAGACCACTAGAAGGTTTTCTACACCTCACTGTGCTGTTGCTATATCCTTGTGAAGTTAAATAAGAGGAACCTGCTACACGGGGCTGAGGGAAGAGTTCAGTGAGATCATGCACATAATGTGTTTAAAACACAACCTGTACCATAAACAATATATGTGTTTAGCTATGGTATCATAAACATTATATATGATTACTTATGGCCCTTTGCTAATTCTCTAGATCTAGCTTGCCCTGAGGCTTCCTCCTATTGGTAATGAAGAATTGCTCGACTATCTTGAGGGATCTATTTGATGGAGGAACCTAGCAGGTTGACTCCATAAACTCATTTGGTTTTCAAGGTCTCACATGAAGAGATGCAACAATGTTCTTGCTTAGGGTGAGCTTTATCAAAGCTAATTTTTAAATATGTTAATTCTAATCACCTTTCTAATTATCAGAGGAGCATGGAAGACATGTTGTCTAGGAACAAGGAAACCTGGTTTCCTGGATATATTCACTCCAGCAGGTCAGCCTGAGTTGCTACTCAGAGTTCTCATGGGCATATAGAATGATCTAGGGACTGCATATCAAGTTACCTTTACATATTTTCTGATTTCCTTTGTCACCATTTGCTTTGAACAAGAGTTATGCCCTGAGACTACAAAAGGGGTGCAGTACAGGTGGGAATGTGGAAGGAAAGGTGCAGACATGTGAATTCACATGTATGTTAAAAATGACAGGCATGTCATAGCTAAGGCAGATGAGGAGGAAAAAGACCAAGAGAAAGAAAAAAACAGAGGAAGAAGAACTGATTCAGGTAACATCTGTAATGCGGACAAGGGAACAGTTGGGCAATGGCTGTGGCATGCTGGATCAGACAGCGGGCTTCAGCATTTTACTTGAACTCACATTTGCCTCATTGAACTAAGATGGTATGTTACAGGCACATTTTATAATAACTTTAAAATGCACATAGAGACAGGAATGAAAAAGATGTATATGTCCAGTCTGTCTTAGACTGAATACTCCTAATATATGTCATAGAGGGTGTCAAGAAGATGAATTGAAAGGTGTGGATAAAGGTAGTGAAAATTTCTATTTCATAGAGTGATTAAAGAGGCTGAACATAGTGGCTCATACCTGCAACTCCAGCTGTGCAGGAGACTGAGGCAGGGAGATTTTAAATTTGAACCCAGCCTGGACAATTTTTCACCTTGTTTCAAACATAAGCAAATAAACATTCCCAAAATAAATGATCTCTAACAGTTTTCAGACAAGTTAAAAAAAATGATGCTTTTAACAACAGACATTGAAAAGAGTATTAAAGTTTCAAATACTAAATTTTAACTTAGTGAAAAATTTTGAATTATCGTTATAAGGTTTAAAAGGTTAGTTCTCATATTTACATAACCTCCAATTAAATACTTTTAATGTAAAATGAAGCTACAAAGGAATGAAATTATTATTGCAGAGTAATATTTCTGTAATTTTGAGGAGAAAAGTCCTTTCTAAATCTGATCTCGAGGACATAAATCATACAAAAATAGACAGTTTCAGCCACATGAAAGAAAAATAAAACATAACTGTATGAAAGAATAAAAATATTCTGTGGCAAACAATACATTTAGAAAACAAAAGAAAAAGGGAGAACTATATTTGAAGTGTGTTTATTAAATAAATACCATATGATTTAGCAATGCCACTTGCAGAAAAACTCTGCCATCCCCCCAAAAATCTAAGTTGCTATTCAACAAGGATCTCTACAAATCCATGCTTCTTTTAGTACTACCTACAATAACCAAATTATGGAATCAGCCTCAATACCGCAAGGTGAATGGATAAATATACTGTGATAGCTATGTATCTATCATCTATATATGTATGTATGTGTCAATTATGTATGTATCTATATATATGTCACTTATCTATTATCTATCTTTCATATGTCTTTTTCTATCATATCTATCTATCTATCTATCTATCTATCTATCTATCTATCATTTTTCATCTGTCTAAGCAGATTCTTGGAGCCTAAACTCAGTTTTCAGGTTTTTGTGTGTGTGTCAAGCACTTCACCCACTGAACTAGTTGTTTAGTCCAGATAAATCTATGTTAATTCATATACAGAAATGTCCATAAAGAAAACACAACAGTGGAAGCTTGCATAGATAGTAAGCACCCTACAGGTTTTAGCATCTGTTTTGCTACTACTGACACACACGCCCTAGCCTATGTGAGCAGTTTACTTAGGAGGCACTGCTAGATTCTTTTCTAAGAATGGTGGAATTCAGCGCACGATAGGTTAGTGAGTAGGCTAAATGTAGAAAATTGAAGCTTGGTCCCAGTAGATACCTTGACTATAAATCAGAGCTTTTCCATGTATAGATAGAAGCTAAGGTGACAACACCCCAAATTCCTATTTATATTTGGCTTAGTGCTTTTCTTATGGGAAGCTTCAAAACCTTGAAGGGCAAAAAGAAACAAACAAACACCTAACAGGCATAGCTACAGGTGCTAGAGGTGCTAGAGGTGCTGTAGGTGCTACAGGTGCTAGAGGTACTAGAGGTGCTAGAGGTGCTAGACATGCTGCAGGTTCTGCAGGTGCTAGAGGTGCTGCAGGTGCTGCAGGTGCTGCAGGTGCTGCAGGTGCTAGAGGTACTAGAGGTGCTAGAGGTGCTAGACATGCTGCAGGTGCTAGAGGTGCTAGATATGCTAGATATGCTGCAGGTGCTAGAGGTGCTGCAGGTGCTAGAGGTGCTGCAGGTGCTAAAGGGACTAGAGGTGCTAGACATGCTGCAGGCGCTACAGGTGCTAGAGGTGCTACAGGTGATGCAGGTGCTAGAGGTACTAGAGGTGCTAGAGGTGCTAGACATGCTGCAGGTGCTAGAGGCGCTAGAGGTGCTAGAGGTGATGCAGGTGCTAGAGGTACTAGAAGTGTTAGAGGTGCTAGAAGTGCTGCAGGTGCTACAGGTGCTAGACATGCTAGACATGCTGCTGGTGCTGCAGGTGCTAGCAGTGCTACAGGTGATGCAGGTGCTAGAGGTGCTAGATATGCTACAGGTGCAACAGGTACTAGACATGCTGGAAATGCTGCAGGTGCTAGAGGTGCTGCAGGTGCTAGAGGTACTAGAGGTGCAAGAGGTGCAAGAGGTGTGCAAGTGCTACAGGTGCTATAGGTGCTATAGGTGCTATAGGTGCTATAGGTGCTAGAGGTATTGTAGGTGCTACAGGTGATACAAGTACTACAGGTGCTAGAGGGTCTAGAGGTTCTAGAGGTGCTGCAGGTGCTGCAGGTGCTACAGCAGGCTGATTTTCAGTGATGAATGGTGAAGGGGTACCAGGAGGATATTGACTATAGGAGATAATATTTTTTCTCTGTCCTAATTGTTACCAGAGCATTAGATTCATAGCCTTTCTGGTTTGGATCAATGTCATAGGTTGTTTTATTGTCCATTTTGCCTCTAAGATTGATTTAACAGGCCTAGGAAGAAAATAAATGGTATGTCTCATAAAAATGCAAATTTAAATAAGCCAGACTATAGTGGCAAAGTGACATTGTGAAAATAATCTTTAAAAGTAAAAAGGGGGAGTCAGTTAGCATACAAAATCCATGACATGTTTTTTGTATATTTATTTTAATTTAGCTAGAATTATATTACTTCTGCCTCATCGTTTCCTCCTTCCAGCTCTTCCTCAATGTCCTGCTCAAACCCCTTCAGTGTTCCCCCTGAACTGTCAAGTTATTAGCCTTCTTTTCTTTGATTAGTATTGTTACACACACACACACACACACACACACACACACACACACACACACATCCTGTTGGGTCTGTTTTGGTTGTGTCTATGTGGTTTCAGGGCTTATCATCATTAAACAACCAATAAAGGGGCTCATCACCGGGACAGGCCAATAGTTCTCCAACTCCCAGCAGATGTTAGTTGCTTATAATGCTTTGCCTAGGATTTGGTCTCCATAAAATTTCTCCCTTTCTTGTTAATATGTCTGACATAATGACATATTTGAACTAAATTTGTATGCTCGTGAGAACTGAGCTACATTTCAGGCTCTTAATTTCCAAACCCAAAAGGCGATTCATCCGTTAGAAGGAGGAAGACAAGTCTTTAAAGGGACCAAATGTTTCTAAAGTTAAAACAAAACAAAATTCTCATAGACAAAAAAAACAAAGGAAATGAAGAGAAGTTTTGTTGGAGTTTGGTGTTCCTAAGACCCTGGAGAGGGTGTGGAGAGATATAGGAAACCAGTTAGAATTTCAACGGTCCTCTCAGTCCATAGTTAAGCAGAGTGACATTGTTCTATTATTCCACAGTTCCATTGTTTGTGATGATTCTATCTGTATCCTCAGAGCAAACATTGACATGTTTTCAATGCAAAATTCAATAAAGTGTGCATCAGTGTAAGCCAGGGAGACAGATTTCAAATGACTTGGTTTGAGATAAGGGTAAACGTAGGTTATTCAGAGAAATGGATAGAAGACACATTCTCCAGGAAATATAATGCCACTAGCATTGTCCTAAACTATTCTTTTGATATAACACTTAGAAAAGATATTAAGGGAAAATTCTCTGGAAAAATCCATGCAATATTTAATGAACATGTGCATGCAAGTATGTGTGTGTGTGTGTGTGTGTGTGTGTGTGTGTGTGTGTGTGTGCAGGCAGTTAGGAATGGGTTCATATTCTCTGTCAGTCAACAAAACTGAACTGACATTCTGAGCTTCTTTTAACAGGATGTAAGAAGTCTAAGATCATAGGTTGGGCTAGAGAGGTGGCTCAGCAGTTCAGAGCTTAAAAAGGAGTTCTTCCAGAGGTTCAGGATGGGTCCTAGGACCCGCATGCAGGCTCACAACTCTCTGCACTCCAGTTCCAAAGGATCTGATTCACTCATTTGTCTTCCACAAACCAGACACTCACTTGGTGCACAGAAATCTATTTAGAAAAAATATCTGTAAACATACCTTTAAAAAAAAAGCCAGAGGAGTGAGAATGTATTTATAGTCATAGACAGAGGCAGAGGGAACCTGGGGGCTTACTGGTCAAGATGGAAATTTGTAAAAACAGGGTGTATAATGTAAAAGTGTGGGGTTGAGTGAGATCACCCAAAGAAAACATGGGTAAGGAGAAAGGGCAGGACCAAGGCAAAGGCTTTCTATGAAGCAGAGCCTGAGTTCAGTTCACAGGACCTACACTGAACAGCTTATAACTACCTGTAACTCTAGCTCCAGGGAGCCCAACACTGTTTTCTGAACCCCTTGGGACACACACACACACACACACACACACACTAATGTATGTATATATGACAAGATTGAACATTTGGAAGGCAGAGGCAGGTGAAATCTGTGAGTTTGTGGCAAGCTTAATCTTCATTCATAGTGAGTTCTAGACCAGCTAGGGTTGTGTAGAGAGATCTTGTCTCAAAATATAATAGCTAAGTAGATAACTTTGTTATGTTTCTTCAGGAAGTTTTTAATATAGTTCACTGGAAAAACATTTAAAAAATCTCTGAGGCGTGTAGAGAAGCCTCAGAAATTTAGAGCACATATGGCTTGTGTGGAGGACAGGATTCAGTTCTTAATACCTATATCGGGTGGCTCACATCTGACTATCACTGTAGCCCTGGGGACATCCTATGCCTTTGGCCTCCACACAAAAAGTAATAAAAACAAACCTTTCAATAATCTCCATATTTCTAATGTAGATTTACCTGTATTTCATCTTACTGACCACAGGGCCCTTAGCGTTGCTGTTATTTGAGGAATAGCTACTTTGATAGGTTGTTTAAAAGAAAATATATTATATTTATAATATAAATGTGTATGGCAAGAAAATTTCGATATCTTTTAAAAGTCATGATTTGACTTCCCAGACTGGTATTTTCCTGGAATGAGTGAGCTACTAGCCTCATTATTGATAAATATTTTAAAACACGTGGTATTTACTCAGACAGTCTCAGCGGCTCAGTGTGCCTCCTACAGAAATGGCATGTAATAATAAAAGAAAAGAAAAGAAAAGAAAAAATAAAGCCACTTCTGAATGAAATTTCATAGGGAAAAAAAAAAGGATACTGCACTTAAACAAAAATTCAATAAGAGAAATGTTAGAAAGTCCCTAAAGCATCCAACCAAGTTATGGATTAATTGGTTGGCATCGTTCCTTTTCTAATTCCAAGCTGCCTTTTTTGTTAGCCGAATAAACAAAGCATCTAGAAAGAGTTCACTCCAGCCAACAATGACAGCCCATTAACATCATGGCTGATAATAATAATAATTCCCCAAGGCCTCAACTAGGCCTACACACAAGCAGCCTTGGGCTACCAAGGATTGCATTAAGGAAAAGGGAAAAACAAAAACAACTGGGTGATGGTGAGACAGTAAAGGAAGCAAGGCCTTTCTTCCCTTCTAAGGAAGAAGAAAAAAAGTAATTTACATAGGCAGAAAGAAAAGGGCTTGTCTTCTCTCTGGACATCCATGTTCCTGAGTTTTTGGGACTGGAGCAGGGCAGAGACACCTTCTACTTGTAATTGGTCCCCTGACATACATACGTTGCACCTCCTCTTTTTTTCAATGGATTCTCACCGAGTTCCAAGACAGACTGGGCTTTGCTGTGCATACTGTCGGTGGGAAGCATAAATACCATCCAGTGACAAGCCAACTGCAATCACACAGTGGCCCCTGCTTCTCACCCTTAAAAGAACTGTCAATAAGTTAAAATGTGAAGTTTGAGTCTAATATTTTGGCAGTGTCTTGTATTTATCACCAGTCTTTCTGCACTCTGATTTTTCACAAAAATTCCAGAGACTCACATTCAGAATTCTCACGAGAAGCTAGCTCTCAGAGGAGCAGGGTCTGAGAACACTTTCAGCCAACCTGGAAAATTTCTATCTTCATAGCTAACACATTTAAAATAAAATAAAAAAATGTATACATTTATAAATTTTACCATGAAATCTTAACCCAGACTTCTGCTACACAGAAATAAGTGATCTCCATGTAATACTGAAATGGCACTGTGTGCCTGGGAATGTTCAGCTGCTGTTAATTTAGGTGTGGATTCATGAGCCCTCTCTGTGCATTCAACTTTAATGTAAATATTTATTAAAACTTCTTCTTATTATTATTATTAGTGTTTGTGTGTGTTCAAAGGCAGATAACTTTTGAGAGCCAGGCCTCTCCTTCTGTCATGGGTTCTGGAGATCAAAGTCAGGGTATTAAGCTTCTTCAACAAGAACTTCTATCTAATAAGTTTTCTCACAAGCCCATTGGTATTGCATTTGTTGGGGTTTCTATTCCTGCACAAACACCATGACCAAGAAGGAAATTAGGGAGAAAAGGATTTATTCTGTTTACATTTCCACATTTATCACCAAAGGATGTCAGGACTAGAACCCAAGCAGGTCAGGAAGCAGAAGCTGATGCAGAGGCCATGGAGGGATGTCACTTACTGGCTTGCTTCCCCTGGCTTGCTCAGCCTGCTTCCTTATAGAACCCAGAACTATCAGCCCAGGAATGGCACCACCCACAATGGGCTGGGCCCTCCCACCTTGATCACTAGTTGAGAAAATGCCTGACAGCTGGATCTCATGGAGGCATTTCCTCAATTGAGGCTCCTTTCTCTGTGATAACTCCAGCTTGTGTCTAGTTGACACACACAAAACCAGCCAGTACAGATATCAGATAAATTTATACTGATGTCAAGCATTATATCTATCCTTCATGTTTTAACATAGGCTAGAAGTTATATAGTCAACAATAAATACATTTTTTTTTTGGATTTTTTCATCTTTAAGAGATTAAAAAAAGGTCCAGTTCTTTAATTTGACAGATAAGAAAACTATACCTGTATTAGTATATTAGTCAGTTTATCTATGTGTGGAATTTATTCCCAAAATGACTGTCACTTGACAGTCGAAGAATCCCATAGTCATTCAGCTTATAAGGTGGTCTTCAAGTATACACCAGAACATTCAAGGAGAAGGCTCGAATGTCAGTGAATGAATAAATTTGCCTGCAAGAGTGAGGGCAAGCAGGCAAAAAGCAAGCACTTCCTTCTGCCGTGTCCATCGAGAAGGTGGTCCAGACCTCCTGCCTCAAATGATCCAAATGACTGGAAAAAAGAAACCTTCAGAGTTATACTCAGTAGCTTGAGTTTGAGTTAATTCCACATATAGTAAAATTGACAATCAAGAATAACTATCCCAATATCAAAGGGGTTTTGTATTGAATCAAAAGACCCTGCCTCTTCTAGCCATTTCACTCATAATAAATAAATTTAAGCAGTTAAGAGTGGGAGAAAAATCCATCCTTCGATTGTAGTGAGATTTTCTTATTTCAGATATGTTTTAAATGGTATCGATGTAAAGTTTAGATTAAGAATTAGTTTTTGTTCATTCTTGGAAAATAATCTCCCACAAGCCTTTTATAATACAGTTATATTTCTTTGGGCATAAGAAAAACTCGATGATTTTTTTTTCTCTAGCAAATACTATTTGAGCGAGTACTGCATGTACAGGACTGTGATTGGCTGTATGATGTTGCATGACGATGCCGTCATGGCTGCATATCCAGACTCACAATGCTGCATGGGAAATAAAAAGGAGAGGCTAGTGTGTTACATACAATCAACACAGAGTGGATTTAAGCTTGCAGTGTCAGAATGTATAGAAGGGAGTTGAGAAAAGGGAGAGATAGCTTTTAATTGGGAGAAAGTAGAGAATCATTTCTTAGATTTGTCAGCATTGAGTGAAGGTCAGGAACTGACAGATGTTGGTAGAGAAGAAAGCCAGTAGACGCAGAGGCAAAGAAGATACATTGTTTCCAAATGAAGATGGACAAACTGGGTGCTAGGATAACTGCAATAGAGATAAAGGCCTGAGACCAGATACCAGAGGTTCCAACTATCAAGAGGCAAAGCAAATTTAATGCATTGTTTTCCATCTGATTACATTTGCAATATTCCAAGAAGCAAAACCAAGATGAGCAGCTCCAAAACCTCTCCTAAAGATCCCAAGAACCCCACTAACCCAGTGAGTGATCATTTGCTGTTGTGTTTACAAAGGAGTCACTTTTTAACAGTGCAGGGTAGGAGGCTAGGGTTATTCCACAACATCAAACAAACAGCTTAGCTGACCAGCATTTATCAGTAGGTATCAGGATCCCCACGCTGTCAACTTACAATGGCAAATCAGAGGTTCGGGGCAGGAGAGAAGATGGTTAGGTTGAGTTCCAGAGTTTGTGTATTTCTCTGCCGTTAGTTCATTCATTATTCATCAAACAAAATTTAGCAAGCACTTTCAATGAGCCAAGGAATGTGCTAAGAAATGGAAGGCAAGACTTTTAAAAAGAAAGAAAAGCAGAAAAACAAAAAATCA